>NC_041232.1:85260654-85293929 GCF_002837175.3 Physeter macrocephalus | reverse complement strand
CTTCTTCCTTCCTTCCTTCCTTTCTTTCTTTCTTTTTTTTTTTTTTTTTTTTGTCTTAGTTCCCCGACCAGGGGTTGAACCTGGGCCATGGCTGTGAAAGCTCCATGTCCTAACCACTGGGCCGTCAGGGAATTCCCTGGAGTCTTATTCTGATGTAACCCTTAGATCGCCAAATATGAAGACAGTCTTCAGGTTCTTAGGGTCCATTCCCAGTAAAATGGATCCTGTGAACCTTTCAAACATTATTTGCAGTTCCAGAACAAGAGAAGGACTTACTGTAGTCAAGTAAATTACAACAACATGGACCTAGAGAGAGCCTCCCCGTTTTAGAAAACAAAAATCATTATGAGCCCAAAGAGGCAAGGTGCTTGTCCTGGGTCTCACAGCTGTGGAATCAGCACTGGGGTGAATTGTTTTCCCCATGTCACCCCAATGTTTTTCAGCCTCAGCGAGTCCTTTTGTTTTATTAAAGTCTGACTTTCTGTGGCCAGGTGTTTAGGTGGACTGGCCCTTCCCTATAGCAACACTTGATTTCATTGTTGCCTAGTAGGTTGTGTTAGGGCAGGTGGAGACCCCGCTAGCAATCAGGGTTATTGGTGATGGGCTAAAAACCTAAGCAAATGCTTCTTCTATCCGAGCAGGTTTTATGGCTTTCCCCCCTCCCATTTACAGGCTGGCAAAGAACATGTGGACAATATGGATTCATTAAATATACAACCACTGAAATTATTGGAATTGTGTATTTTCAAATAATTTATGTAATTGCTGTAATTAATCTCGGTTTGTGTTATGTTTGGAATAAAAAGTAATAAAATTAAATTTAAAAGCCCCCCCTACATACAAAGGACTAAGTTCTTGCAATATTTTAGTTTCTTTTTAATTGCTCCATTTTTTTAACTTTGATTAGTAAAGGGAAAAAGCACCCAGCTGCAGAAGAACAATACCTGAATCCATTTAAATATAGGAATTAATCCATTTGTGTGGGTACCCAGATTGAAGCTTGTATTTCAAGTTTTAGTGCAATAAGGCTGTTTGCTATACATCTTACCAGGTCAAATTCAGTGGCATACCTAGAATCACAGGTCTAGGAGACATGAGACCAGCTTTACTTTTACTAGAAACTTCTATCAAAAGTTATCTGTATTCTCAAAGAGGCTGTTCCATAAGGTGTTTTTTTGTTTGTTTGTTTTGTTTTTTGTTTTAATAGAAGACAGTAAAAAAAAAAAAAAAAAGGACCATTTGTTGCTTTAGTCACTTCAAATATCCCAATACCACTTTTTCCCAGCTAGATGAAAATTCAAACTTATTCTTAGGGATTCAATATTTAGAAAAATGAAAAATTTTCTTTTTTTTGTAAAGGAAAGATATTGGGAATCGGGGGGCTTGTTTTCATCAGGTAGTTTCAAGGGTAGACTACATGTCTGAGTGTCATACTTATTGAAGAGAAATTCAAGTGTCAGGAAGGAAATGAGGGCAGAGGACCTTTCAACACTGAAAGTTTCAGGGACATTTTGAAGAAAAAAATAATTGTTTTATGAGAAAATCATCCTACAAATACAATCATCCAGGCCAACCTATCATTCCATATGGTGATTCCTTTTCCAGAGTTCCTAAAGGATGGCCATGCAGTTCCTGTTTAAAATTTCCATATGGAGAGCACTGATAGACTGGAGACCTCATCCCAACATTGGCAAATCTTGGTTTTGGAAAATTATTATTATGTTGAACAAAAACCTGTTTATTCCTGGGACATGCTTATGTTCTCTTGCACTTGGCACCCGACCGGTTTGACACATTTGCAGACAGCTACCATGTCTCTCTGGGTCTCTTTTGCCCTACTCTTGGAATCTCTGTTCTTTTCAGTGGTTCCCAACCAGAGTCTTAGGGAGTGTTAGGGAATTTATGGGGGTTTCTTCCCAATAATTAGTATTTATTGGGAGGAAGCCAGGGATACGTCCCGCAAAGATGGTTAGTCCCAGATAATGAACACTTGTCCCAACCCCTAAACCCCAATAGGACCCTATGTTCCCCGTATGACATGGATCTTCATTCTCTTGGTCACTCATCTCAGAAGACACCCAGAATGTCAATTTTTGAGATGCAGTTGCAGTTCTTACCCACCAGGTCATAACGATACAAATTGGCACAGATTTGGGGAAATAAATTTGGTGATGTGGATTAAAAGTGTTCATACAGTCTTCTAATACATTGTGTTGGCAAAGCTATGGGGAAATAGGAACTCTCATATGAAAAAAATTATTTAAAATGGTATAAGCTATAAGGAAGAGGATTTGAGATACCTAACAAAATTACATGTGCATTTCTCCTTTGACCTAGTAGTCTTATTTCTAGGAACCTAGGAACCTACTGTGATGGCTCACCACATCAAATATAAAATAGCATAAGAACAAGATTACTCATTGCATCATTAGTTATAAAAGCAAAAGACTGACTCAATCCAAATAAACATCAATAAAGAAATAAAAGTTGAATACATTATCATACAACAACGTAACAGAATATCATGCAGCCATAAAAATATTGAATCACTATGTTGTACACCTGAAACTAATACAATATTTTAAATGAACTATACTTCAATTAAAAATAAAATATTAGGAGATAAAAAATTTGAAGGTTGAATATGCATGTATTATAAAAATGTATATAATTGAATGTGTATTATTCAGAAAGTTTTTAAAAATGAAAAGAAAAACTGTAAAAAAAGAATGAGAAAGGTCTTTATGAAAAAATAAGTTAAAAAAAGCAAGATATAGAATTTTATATATGATGCTCTATGTGAGAGACAAGGAAAAATAAGAGTACATATATATATTTCATATTATTACAAAAAGAAACAAAAGAAAGATAAATAAGAAATTAATTTAAATGGTGGTCCACAAGGTGGGTGGAGGGCATAAAAATAGGCAGTGAGCATTCTTTGGATGTATCTTTTTATATATTTTTGATTTATGAACCACTTAAATGTTTTACACATTCAAAAATTTAAATCAAAGGGTAAAAAATGTGTTCCTACTTACTGGCTTAATAATTCTACTTCTAATAACTAAGCAAATGGAAATGCAAAAAAAAGTATGAAAAAGTGGGCTCGTTGGAGTATTATTTTCATAAAAGTACCAAACTGGAAATGAACATTGGTAGCAAATAAAGAGTAAAATAGCAAATGACCAAGTCTTACAGGAAATATTAAGCAGTCACCAAAATTATGTTTATAAAAAATGCCTAATGATGGGGGAAATTTCTCCACCAGTTTGTGGTCCTCATTTGATCACTTTAACAGACTATTGGGCTAATAATCCACCCTGATCCAATAAGAGAACTGCCAATGTTTCCCTTTTGAGCATCGAATTGGATGCTTCCCAAACATCTGTCAATCATGGCACCTGCCACTCCTTTCCTTGCTCCTGCTCACATCTTGCCTTCCAGAGGAAATTCTCTGCCACCGTTTCTCACTCCCATAAGTCCTGCTCCAGGCTGCCATGTTTTGCTGCTCCCTCAAGCCAACCAAGAAGAGAGACTACCTGCATCCTTGTTCCTTGCTGAGCCCTTGTGTCCCATTCTGCTTTGCAGAATGATACCCGGTTCGTGAAAGCTGTTTCAAGCCACATATCATTTAGATGATGTCTGTCCTCCCGTATGTTACTTACATCCAGATGACTGAATGTGTTTCCTTGTCATTTCTTCATTACGATGCTCAGAGCCTTTCAATACATAATAGAAACTTTGATTGTTTTCCTACTGTGTGCCAGGTACTGTGCCCAATACCTGGAGGGCAAAGATGGCTCGACACTCTTCCTGCATGCAAAGGTCAGATAGGGGTTTAAGCAAAATGTGAACACATCTGTGATCAACCTCAGTAAATGTAATGATAAATATGCATAGAGTATTATGAGAGTGTTGAAGAAGGAAATCATAACTCCAAGAAAGGTAGGGTGGCTGGAGATGTCTCCGAAGAGGTGTTGCTCTCTCCACGGTGGATCAAGAGAAAGGCTCAGCCAGGCTAAGAGCAGAAGAGAAGGACTTTTCAAGCCAGGGATTTAGGATTCACTGAGGCGCGGACACACACCATGTTGTATGTGAAAAAGTATACACGTTTTAAACTACTGAAATTTAAATTGTGAAACAGTGAGTAATGACAGATGAGACTGAAAAGGTACTAGGTGAAGGAAGCCAATCTGAAAAGGCTCCATACTGTATTATTCTAAAACCATGGAAACAGTGAAAGGGTCAAGGGTTGCCAGTGGCTAGAAGGGAGGGAGGATGAATCGGCGGAGCACAGAGGATTTTTAGGGCGAAACCTAAAAACATTCTCTGTGATTCTGTAATGGTTGATGCATGTCATTTTACATTTGTCCAAACCTATAGAACGTATACACCAAGAGTGAACCGTAGTGTAAACTATAGACTTTAGGTGATGACGTGTCAAGGTGGGTTCATAGATTTTAATAAATGTACCACCTGGTGGAGTTGTTGATAGTAAGGGAGGGATATGCATGTATGGGGACAGGGAATAAAGGGAAATCCTTGCACCTTCCTCTCAATTTGGCTATAAACCTAAAACTGTTCTAAAAAATGAAGACTATTTTTTAAAAAAGGTATAGAGAGATCAGTTTCCAGAGTGCCTTTTATTCCAGTTTTAGGTGTTTGGACTTTATTCATGTCCACTCCCATCACGAAGCTCCGTCTTATGAAGGAAAAAGATGGTGAATTTCATAATCACGTGCTCCTCCCACCCATCAAATAATAAATAAAGATATGGACACTGAAGTCTACAGAAAACTTTAGACAAATTACAACCATACAGAGTACAAGACTTTGGAGATTTAGAAGTAGATTCTCTGTTTTCATCAATTTGCACTGATGATCTACTTCCCACAGCCTCTCCCCGCCCCCCCCCACACACACGTGCTCCTTCTCAAAAGGGCCTAATGTCACATTGCATATCAACCCTTACATGCCAACTTCTCGGAGCCTTTCATCCCTTCTTTCACCAATGCTTCACGAGCCCAGCACAGCTACTTCACGTAGTTGGGCCGTTGCTTTCTCCAAGCTTCTGAAGAGCATTCATAAGTTTGGTAGCACCTTCCCTCAGGTCTTTGCCAAGGTTTAAATCCTAAATCCTGTATCTGAAAAGTGTACCCCCTCATTGATAAGCTCTCTCTTTTGTAACACTACCTTCTGCTCACCTTCCCGACTCTTCAACCAGCAGCGGCAAAATCCACTCATGTTATACACCGCCTCATCTCCTAGGGGTGCACATTTTCTGGGTCCTGCCCTCCTTTGGTGTAGGGTCCCTTGCATCCCTCAAGGGGGCCCAGTCATTCCCCAGCCAAGTGTCCATGACCATGTGACGCCTCCCTAGTTACTGCGTTTGTTGTCCAAGAGGGGAGAAGGGGCAGACCCTGTCAAGGAAGAGACCCTGTGTCTTTAACAAATGGAAGAGGGCCAGCCTCTAAGAGGGAGGTGTCCAGTAGGTCTGCAGTCTGAGGATTAGGGGACTCTGGGGATATAAGATTTTCAAGTGCGTCAATGCAATTTTGTGTTTTGACCCAGGGTCCCATTCCTTCCCAATCAGGCCCCTGACCCAGACCCAGCAGATCTGCCTAGGTTGGGAGTTCCACTTTCTCTGGGGTCCTCTTCCTGGTCCTCAGCTTCGCAACCCCCCACCTACAGCACATGAGAGTCTTTGTAAGTTGCCAAGGAGGACTTCTGCTTTTCACACTTCGCCTTAATTACTCTCAGACTTTTATTATCAATTTTTCCTAACGTCTCACTACACCCAGCAATAGCTGTCCAATTCCCCTGTCCTTATCTTTGCTGTTTCTCCCGTATTTATTAAGTGCCTGATGTGCTTGCACAGCTACTGCATTTCTCACACTCAGTACATCATCCCAGTCCACCAGTGACCTTGGCCCATTGGTCAGCTGTGTAAACTGGCTCAGAAACCTGTTAGAAGGCTGTGAAACAGAGACGAGCAGCAGTAGGTTGATGATGGGGGCTCCAGCCCAACATCTGTACAAGGAGGGACGAAAGGAAAGCTGAGTAGAGTGGAAACTGGGCTTGCGTTTTCCACAAAGGTTTCAGCCAACCCATGGGCAAAGCTGAAGCTGGAATGGCTGTTGAAAGTTGTCCCAAGTTAGGGCAGGGAAGCTGGGCCTTTATGTCTCTGCTACAACCAGTCATGGTGCAATGTAAAACTTTGGGCAAGACATTTCTTTCCAGCTGAATGCAATGTCTGGAGAAGCTGTCAGTGGCAGCACTCCAAGTGGCTCAGGAAATAAGGGCTTCCTCCAGGCAGGGAGTTCAGTGGCACATGAAAGCAAGTGAAGCAGACTCAGAGCCACAGATGACTGGCCAGCCAGGAATGACCCAGGTACCCATCATTCTGGAGTGGGTACCTGGATATGCCAACCAACTGAGAATGGAGGCTGTAAGAGGGGAACACAGAATATGGGATAATGCAGTCCCATGCAGACATACTGATTATGACATATCCATGGATCATCTAGCTTGAAATGCCCACCAGAAAAGACAAAATGACCTTAGGAGTCTAAAATCTAAGGGTGAGGGAGGTCCAGACAAGAAGGATAGTGTTAGGATTCTACGGTATAAAGATGGTGTCATGGGTTAAACAGGTTCCCCCCACCAAATATGTCGAATTCCTAATAACCAGTGTTTCAGAATGTGACCTTATTTGGAAATAGGGTGGTTGCAGATGTAATTAGTTAAGATGAGGTCATACAGAAATAGGGTGGGCCCCTAATATAGTGATAGGTGCCCTTATATGAAGATAGCCATGTAAAGTGAGAGACACATGCAGAAGGCCTTGTGATGACCAAGGGAGAGAGTGGAGCAATGCAGGAAATGCCAAAGGATGCCAGCCTCACCAGAAGCTGGAAGAGGCAAGAAGTATTCTTCCCTAGAGCCTTGAGGGAGTGTGGCCCTCTTGACACCTTGATTCCAGACTTCCTGTCTCCAGAATGGGGAGACGATAAATCTCTGTTGTTTTAAACCACTCTGTGAGTGGTACTTTGTTGTGGCAGCCCTAGGAAAGTAACACAGATGGTAACTGAAATTGTGAAAGTCCGTGAGATCACACAGGGGGAGTGTGCAGAAAAGAAGTCAGGGTGAGGGAAGAATCAATAGCTGAGGAGCAGGTGGGGGGAACTCACGGAGGGACAGAGAAAGGCAGGGTGGCCATCCACGGGCCAGCATGGAAGAGATCCACAGCTGTGCCAGGGGCATGGGGGCGAGGGGGTCACTGGGGAAACCCAGGCCACCTGGGAAAAATGGGGGTCCATGGATTTTTTTTAACCTATCTGAAAGGTTAATTAGAAAGTCAATAGTTATCAATCAGTGTGTAAATAGATTGGCAAAACAGCATTGCATTCTGCTTCCTGAGTGCTGCATAACTTACTTGTGCTCCAGTAGGCCCAACTTGACATTTATTCCTTTTAAAATGTAGCATATATCTATTTAAAACAATATTAGTCTTGGCATTGTTTAGCTCTTGTGTACACTTCTGTCAAATCTGTGAGAGAGAGCGAGAGAGTCTTTGGCTCAGACTACAACTGATTTATGTGACAAAAATCTGTATCTGCCAATGTTTGCCAAAGGAACGCTATAAGCTGGAATCATTTCATGCAATTTATAAACACATTTAAATGAAAAGAAAATGTTTTACTTGTATTCGGCATCGTGAATGTATTTGTATCTGAATTTAGAAGACAGGAAGTAACCCACCCTTGGGAGGAGCACTCAGAATGCAGGCAAGGAACCCCTTCTTTCCAGGGTTATCAAAGGAAGAACTTTTCTTTTTTTTTTCGGTACGCAAGTTCTGATCTTGTATTACGTGCCAAATCAAAATAGTAATGGACATCTATTAAAATGTAGGTTTTTTAAGTAAATAATAATTTAAAATGTATATAAATATAATAAAATATAATTCATACTAAAATATATTTATTTGTATCTATTTTTTATATATAAAATATAATAAACAAATATTTCAAGTAGACGAAAATCTCTCATATCCATGGGCCCTGTGGAATTCTGGAAAAACTTCAAAGGCGCAACTCTTAGCATCAACTCAAATTTCTTCTGCCTTAGTTGTACCAGCAATTCTCAGTTTTGTTTGCTGCCTGGAGTCCCTTGAAACCCATGAAAAGCCAGATTCCTCTATCAAGCATTCCAAAGGTTAATCCAAATTTTGGAGCTCGTAAGGACCAGTATATAGCCAGTATGATTTAAATATGAAAAAAATGTTTTCAAACATTCATTATTCAAACCAATCAGATTCTTAATAGGCTGTCCATATATGTATCCTTTCATCAAATGTCACTGAAATTTAATGTGACTTGTGCAAATAAAAGGCGTGTCTTATTTTTTTCTGTGATTCTCTAGCATTCTGATTATCAACCTTATTATGAGACTATTTTGTACCATGTAATCCGGCGTGTAGCTGGAGCTCTGTTCTGGAAACATATTTGTTGGCAACTGTTCCATTATCTTATGTATATATTCTTCATATTTAAATTTATGTGTTCTGGGTCCCTTCCCAGAACTAGTTAGATTGCTTAGGGTGGGACAAAGGAAGGAAAGTTTTGTACTGTGACTCACTGAGATCCAAGAAACTAACGATGTGTTCCATTCTTAGAAGATGTGTTAAAATACAATGTCCAAACCTTCTGCGAAACTTGCAGTGAATCCATGATGTAGAATAAAAGTAACTGAAGAGGTTTTTTTCCATGCATCATACAGGTTTGGGTTTATAGAAAACATAATGTCAAACCAGAAAGTTCAATATTGTTATATTGATTATTGATATTGATATTGAATATTGTGACAGTGATTGTTCCTATTTTCTAGGTGCTCAGAGAGGTTAGGCCATTTCCCTGAGACATACAGTTACTGAGGGAATGACCAACCCCAGACAGCTAATTCTCAACCTTGGTAGCTCAGATGGACCACATCAGGTGCTTTTTATTTTAAAATAAGTACCAATTCCATCATAATTTCTGGGGTGGGACTCAAGCACCTCCAGTGTTTCAAATTTCTCTTCATGAAGCACTATGCACCCAGGGGTGAGAAGGTTGCTCTGGCAGATGGAAATTCTCAGGTTATTCACCCGCTTCCACGTGAATTACTATCTTTCCTTCTTAAAACCTCACAGTGCTGTCATGAGGATTAAATGAATTAATGCATGTAAAGTGCTCACAGGCATCTGCTACAAGGTACAAGCTCTAGAAGGAAAACTATCATCATCATCACCATCATCGTCAAGAAAGGCATTCTTAGACAATTTGACTCAAATTACTATTCAATCGTAAAATGGTCAAATGGGGCTCAGGAAATTTCCAGGTTCTAGTATCTTTTGTCCATGAAAAACAAAGTCATGTAGAAAGATGAAGATACGAGAAAAAGGAAATCATTGGAACTTTTAATAAGCTCCTTAGTAGCACTCTTATTTCTCATCATGGTCAGAAAGTAACCTGTGACCACACAGAACTACCAAATAAGCTAGATTCTAAAAATGGGATCTGAATGATAGCAAATGGCTAATAAAAACATTAACTTACCTCACAAAGGGAAACAAGACACATTCAGGGATCTTTACATATTTCAGTTCATAGAATATGATTTTACTAAATTTATATACTTTCTATGTACTTATTGTAGGACATCTGATTTAACCAAACCTTTCCCAATAAATTAATGTAGCAAAATTAGGTAATTTTTAGTGACAGATTTGCCATAATAATGCAAACTCTTCTTATTTACTAAAATTATAAAATGTAGAAAGTTAAATGTGTGGTTCTATTTTTGGCAAGTGCTCTGTTTTATATGCTTTTCAGAGTTTGTTAAATGAACTGGATGATTATTCCTTAATAACAAAAAATCTCCTTATAAAATAAGTGGTCTCTTATATGGTGAGTAAACTGTTAAGACTAATCAGATTTTCTTCTTTATCAAAATCATATGCCGGGGAGGATGATGAGAGTGATGTTATTATTCTGAATTAGCAAGACTTTGGTTTCAGCAGGATGTCTATGTGAGCAAAAGTCAAATTGTCAAATGGATTAAAACTCTTTGTCCTAATTTCTCTAATAGAACACCACTATGAGATCTTGCATCAGACAGGTAGATTTAAGTGGTGGAGAAAATCTCTGCATGGCCCCAATTGCCTTCTTCAGTGGGTTCAACAGGACTACTGTTGTCTCTAATTTGATGTGAAATGTTCATCTTTAGTTACCTTGGTGGTAAGCTGCAGGTCCCTGACATTGGAAACAGTGATATTTGCAAAACATATTTAGCAACACATGTTAGGCAAGAACATAACATAATAATATTAAAATTAAACCAAGCAAAACTAGCATCTACTACAACAAATATTTCATTACAGAAAGGTCATTTTAACAAAAATAGGAAGATACAAGCCCAGAATCAATCCTTTAAAGTGATTAAATTTAGCCTTATAAAAACTCATTACAATTGGTGTTATTTCTTGTATCTTTTTGGTATGGTGAAAACTTTGCCATAGTCACAAAATTTGGAAACCACTGTCTAAGCTATAAAAATGGGAATGTCATCCCTCAAAGCCCATTATCCAGCTGCATATGTGCTACCTGGTGGGGAAGAAAGTAGCCCAGAGATTCCTTCAGGTGCTTCCATCAGTACACGAACACTAATTCCTCCATGAGTTGACCTTATTGCCATGTAAGGAAACCCAGAGCACCTGACCTGGGGAGTGGGGATCAAATACTGAGCAGGATCTTTAGAACTGAGAATGACGTAATTGGTGAATGTCAGTGACATATTCCAGAATGCTAATCATGAAAGACGACAGATCTGGGCAGGCCACTCAGCCCCCTAGGGCATGAGCAGCTGAGGGGCAACTGAGGAGCTCTGGGGAGACTGAGCTTTGGGTGAGGAGAAGCTTGGAGCAATTTCCACTCTTTGTCCATAGGCTTCCTTCCAGTAACCATGGCTTCCTTCCAGTAATCATGGCTTCAGGAAGAGCCATCTTTCCTCCTGGCTGATTCTTTCTTAAAATAAGACATCAAAAAACCAGTGAGCTTAGATGTGAGACTTTTGGCATGGTGGAGTGAGCCCATCAGACCCTCTCCCCAGCAAAACAATGTTTTAACTGGTAAAAACCATTAAAATCAAGTTTTTAAAGTCTCTGGAAATTGTCCTAAGGGCATACAGAAAATGAAGGAACATTTATTCAAGAAAATCTACTACATCTCAGTAAGAACAGCAAGAGTATGTGGCATTATTCTCTCCCTGCAAAAAGTCAGTGTTACAGAAGCTCCACTTGGGTCCTCTACTACAGATGGGCACAGCCAGGAAAACAGGGTCTACCTCTATCCCCAGATATGATTTCACCATAGGAAGGGCAAGCACTAAGACTTTTAATCTCCCCTGATGCCATGTTGTAGAAGCTCTTTTGCAGGCAAGCATGGCCAAGAGGACCAGATCTCTCTTCCCCCACCTGTCCCTTACTTGCAGGTGGGAGATCTGATCTATCCCAAGGGCAGCAGGCTGGGAACACTGGGGTCCTAACTGCTTCCACCTCTACTTGTTCATAGTTCAGAGGTTTACAAGTAGGGGCAAGCATAGAAAACCGGGAGCTACCACATGCCCTGCTCCCAGCACCTGCCCCTAGAGCAGGAGTTGTTATTCCAGGAGAAGCATGTTACTGTCCTGGACCTCTGCTCCTGTGCAGTCACAGATATATTTCCTGGTGGTGGCGGGAGGGGGGCAGGCTGTGAGGACAAAGCTCCACAGCTCTCCTTAAGGGGACTGATTTCACTTGGAGAGTCTATAGAGACCTAAATAAACGAGGAGGTATACCATGTTCATGGATTAGAAGACACAATAATGTAGTATGCCTATTCAATTGCAATTCATCTATAAATTCAGCACAATCCCAATAATATTCCCAGCAGTCTTTGGGGGAAGCAATTGGCAAATATTGTGTGTATGTTGTATACCTATATATTATATATCATATATTCTATATTATGTACTATATAAATTATAAAACATACTATTATATATAAAAGCAAAAGATTTGGAATAGACAAAACAATGTTGTAAATGGCAATAAAGTTTGAATATTTATATTATCTTATTTCAAGACTTACTATAATGTTAGAGTTTTCAAGAGAATGTGGTATTGGTGTAATGATAGAAAAATAGATTAATGGAACAGAAGAGAATCCAGAAATAGACCCACAAATATACAGTTACTTTATCTTCAAGCAAGGAAGGTTCTCAGTCGTTTCACTGGAGAAAAGAAAGTTATTTTAACAAATGGTGTTAGAACAACTGGATATATGGAAAACAGTGAACCATGAACTCTAGACACTTCACACATAAGAAATTAATTATTGATGAATTATATATTTAAATATCAACACTAGACAAGAAAATTTCTAGAACAAAACCGGAGAGATTTTGCAGTCTTGGAACGGGCAGGCATTTCTTAGAAATAACACTAAAAGCCTTAATAATAATATGTTGGACTTCACCAAAATTAAAAATTTCCACTTCTAGAAGACACTATTAAGAAAATAAATCGACAAGTTGCAGATTGGAAAAAAATATTGCAATACATATAACTGACAAAATACTTGTATTCAGAATATACAAAGAACTCTTACAAATCAATAATTAAAAGACAATCCAATAAATCAGACTTGAAAAGACACTTAACAGTAGAAGATACATGAATAACTAATGCATTAAAATATTGCACGATTAGTCATCAGAGAAATAAAAATGAATACTACATTGAAATAACTTATCACACCTATGTATGGTTATAATTAAAAAGATTGGTAACACCAAATGTTGGCAAGGGTGTAGAGCACGGATGTATATACTGCTGAAGGGGGTGTAAAATGGTATAATCACATTGTTTAGCAGTTTCATAGAAAGATCAACATAGATCTGGACTCTCTCAGTAATTCCTTTCCTAAGTATTTACCCAAAACAAATGAAAATATATGCCCACAGAAAGACTTGTATAAGAATATTCATAATGAGGGGAGAGAGACAAATTAGGAGTTTGGGATTAATAGATACACACTACTATACATAAAATAGGTAAAAAACAAGGACCTCCTGTATAGCACAGGGAACTCTACTCAATATCCTGTAATAACCTATAATGGAAAAGAATCTGAAAAAGACTATATGTGTATAACTTTGCTGTACGCTTGAAATTAACACAACATTGTAAATGAACTATACTTCAATTTAAAAAAAGAACATCCATAATAGTCTTGCTTGAAATAGTCCTAACCTGGAAGCAATGAAAATACCTGCCGAGAAGAGAACGGATAAATAAACCATAGTATTTTCTACAATGGAATACCACCACTAATAAAAGGGAACAAATTTTTGATATATGGATCTCAAAATTATTATGGTGAGTGAAAGGAGCCATCACAAAGTAGACATGCTGTTTGTCTTCAAACACCTGAAGAACAAGGCAGGCACTTGGTCTGCGGTGAGAGAATTCAGGAAGGTGGCTGCCTGGGGGTTGAAGGCCAGCATGGGGAATTCCTGGAAAGGAGCACAAAGGAATTTTCAGAAGTTACGGAGGTATTCTAGTCCTTGTTTTGTTTGGTAGTTACACAAGTGCATGCAATTGTCAAAATTCAGCAAAACCAAACACACAAGACGTGTTCCTTTCATTGTAAATAAATTATACCTTAATTGTTTTTTTTAAAAAGGCAAAGGACACATATAAAAGTCACCTCACAATATTGCCAGAGGTTATGTCTGCTTCAAGGAACGTTTGCCCTGCTCTTGCCAGGCAGGAGCCCTGTGCTTCAGAGACCTTTCACGAACACCCATCATGGTGATGTCTCTTACTAGTGAGGCGGGACATCTTTGCTAAATGCCTAATTCACGTGTTCACTCGGCAAGTATTTACTGAGAGTTTATTATGTGCCAGTCTCTGTGGCTGACTTCCAGGACCCAGCGGTGAGTGAGGCAGACAGATGCTCTGCCCAAAGTTACACTAAAAGTGAGCTTAGGGATGAACTGGACCAGTTTCCAGATTCCATGGGCAGTTGTGGGAAAGCTATGTCTAGTTCTGAGAAGTGGATTGGCATTTTTGTTGAGTTTGTAGGTTTCCATTAAATTGCTTAATAAACACACCCCAGGTCCTCATTCTAAAGAGCTTTTCCAAAAATGTTTCATATATAAATGCTTACGTATTTTTGAAGTATCTTTAAAAATTACTATTGACATACATGTATTATAATGATACAAAGTAATAATTTCAAAACTTATACCTGTAATAGACTTTCTTTAAGAATAATTTTCAACGTTTTATTTATTTATCTACTATGCCCATTTCTTCCTGAAAGTATGTTTAAAAAAAAAAAGAACAAAAAGGATTAATGATTTCCTAGCTTAGATTGATTAATTACAAGCTTTGAATTTCTCACACAAAGTTTCTCTCACTATATTTTTTCTTTACCTCTGTAGGTGACTGTAACTAAATTTAGGATACTTTAGGCATCAGAAGTGCTACTATTTTTTCCCTTCTTTTGTCTTGGTGTGGTGAATAGTAATGATGACCTTGCAAAAAGAAGCATTGATACAAAGAGTAGGAAAAGAAGTGTGGATTTGAAAAGTTCGTTTCACATAAAAATCAGACTTTCTATACTATGTGCATTTTAAAGCATTTTTTAATCCCCTTGAGCCCTATAGATCAAATTTAGAATTCAAGATGAAAAAGATCGAATAAATTGTCCAAATCCTTTGGAAAGCTGTCTTCACCACCTGATTCTAGATTGCATTCTCTAACTGGGCATTTAAAACATGATTTTCTGAAAGAAAATTCCTAAAGCATAGACAGAATTTTACAAAAGAAAAAAAAAGTGATATCGTTTCAATTTTAGACTATCCTGTGATAATCCAGCAACTAAATAACTAAACGCCAGCAGTCAACTAAGCTAATATAAAGGAGCAATATCTGAAATGCTCTCAGATTAAGGAGATTCAATTTTTGAAGCAAATAGAAAATGTAGTTGAAAATATGCACTATGTGATGTGACAGGATACAGATTTTGAAATAGAGGTCATGTCCCACCATTGTATATCTTGCACTCAGCAAAGTGTTTGGCCCATAGTAGAAACTCAATAAATGTTGGGTAACGTATGCTGAATGAGTTACTATTTTTCATAGAAATATCATTCCAGAAGAGATCTTAGAAGTACCAGGTCAACTTCCAACAATCACTGTAACATCCTTTTCTAACTTGCTTTCTCTTCTATATGATAGATTTTCACAAAATTAACATAGTAACCAGGCTTCCTCTTAGTCTTATTTTCCTCGAAGTGAAATGCCCCTTTCAACTGTATTTAGTGTGACACAACTGGTAAACAATTCTGCTTGCATGACACTGAGTGATCTCTGCACCTCTTAAAATAAAGCACCAAAATTTTAAATAATATAATATAGAAGAGACAGATCTTTGCAGAGGACAATCAGGTCATTATTTTTTAGGACCCAAAGGATTTTATTCTATTAATTCTATCTAAAAAGGATTTAGCTTTTCCCTCTTATTTCTAAAAACATACTATTGAAGAAGATGGTCATTGAGGAGAAGATTGGTAGCTGTCTTCTAAAATCCATCCTCCTGGTCTCAGTGGTAACAAAATCGTAGCCTCATAACACATAACTGCTTAGTTGGACTACACTTCTCAACTCTCCTTGTAGTTAGATGCACGATATGTCTACGTTCTGACTAGTGGAACGTGAACACAAGTGATGGATGCCCCTTCTGAATTTGGGAATTAAGACTTCAGAACTGTCTCCTCTCTTCTCTCTTCCTGCAGGCGGGAATCCAGATGGAGTGACTGAGCTGCAGCCATGCAGAAAATGACAGGGGTATTGGGGATGACAGAGCAGAAAATGGGAAGAAACCTGGGTCCTGGAAGGCTCCTGCAGGGCAGAGGTGCCCAGTTAACCTGAATTTCCCACCTCGGAATTGCTGTGTGTGAGACAAATAAATGTCCATACTCTCTAAGTCATTACATATTGAGGTCAATTGGGGTCTGTTTGTTTAGCCAGCCATTTCACCAGAATAGAGAAATCGAAATTTCTCAGATGTTTTCTCTCATGCACTGCTGTTAAGACAGGCCTTGTTTATGACATATTTGTAAAATCAACTATTTTGGTGTCGTATATAGAAAGAACACATCAAGATCTACTACAGCCTAAGCCTCAAATTCCAAGGATGAAAAGAATCTCAAAGTTAAGTAGATGGCCAGTTCACTGTCACTGGGCTATTGCATTAGACGTGGAATTTAGGTGTTAACTCTGAACAAGGGTGTAAGTATGTGTTGTGTTTGGTCTTCAAGAAATGTGGTTGATAACTGGATATGACTTATATATTTTGAATCCTGGCTTAAACACAGCTAACATGGTGGGCATGTCTTTATGGAGAAGAGTTTTAGCCAAATCATATGAAAAAAAAATTATGTTGGACTGAGGACAGGCAGTGAGCATGGGCTATTTCTTCCAAGAACTTTAACAGTGAATTTTCTGGTAACATAAGCACAGGTGTTTAATCTACTGTCATAGCTCTACCAAAATGACCAATATTCCCTCTGAAAGTAGAGAAGGTGCCATCTACCTACCTTAACAGAGGAGGAATTTTGGTAGATGGGGTACCAATGGAGCTGGGATAGATGAAGAAAGGAAGACAGAAGGCAGATGGCGTACAACTCTTCTTTCTGAATCTCAGCAGCATCACCAGGCAATGGCAGAAGGCACTGTCTTCCACTTCAGGGGGATGATGGCTAGGGGACTGGCAGGGTGCAGGGAATTTGGACTCTATTCTATTGCTGGATATGGAATTAGCAGCATGTGGAATTCCAGCACCAACATGATGGCAAGGTCAAGAAGGGAACATAAAGGGCAGGATGTGCTCACTGATTCACTTACATTGCCATGGAACAAAGAGAAAGATGAGCTCAAAAAGTAAACACAGCAACCTCATGAGAAATAGAGAAGGAGCACAAAAATGGGGACTCAGTTATCTGTAGAAGGAAGGAAGGAAGGAAGAGATGGAGGGAGGGAGGGAAAATGAATAGTCATTATTCAATTACATGGAAGAACAAACTAATATAACCGATATAGTTGAACCAAAAAATCATTATTTATCACAGTCTACATACAGTCTTAAATGTAGTCTTAAATATGTATACCTATTTAAGATTACATTAAATATGTACAGTCTTAAATATGTGTAAATATTTATCATACATTAAACTTGCCACAAGTAAAATGCCACAAAAATTTAATAAATTTCCCAGAAGTAGAAATTATATACGTGACATTATCTCATCACACACACATGCTAGATATAAATAACATACCTTTAGACAACCACAATAAAATCAATCTCTTAGACTTGGAGCAGAGCAAGACTAGTCTCCCACACAACTGAGCAAAGAAGAAATCAACCCACAATTGTGGACAGTGCAGGAATTAATAAGGATGCTGCACATCCGAATGTGGACAACACTATACCCATATGCGAATTCAAAGTTGAATTACTAAGTAGTTGAGTTACTAAGTAGTAAACACTTTCTTTTTTGAACAAAGTTACATACACATAGATCAACTAAGAGGTCAAATTAAGAAGCTAGGTAAAGGAAAACACAATGAACCTGACATCATAAAGAATGAATTATAGATTGAATATAAAATAATTTAGAATCACATAGCCTAATTAATAAAAAGTTCAAGTTTGTTTTTTTTTGTTTTTTTTTTTTGCGGTACGCGGGCCTCTCACCGTTGTGGCCTCTCCCGTTGCGGAGCACAGGCTCCGGACGCGTAGGCTCAGCGGCCATGGCTCACGGGCCCAGCCGCTCCGCGGCATGTGGGATCTTCCCGGACCCGGGCACGAACCCGTGTCCCCTGCATCGGCAGGCGGACCCCCAGCCACTGCGCCACCAGGGAAGCCCTCAAGTCTTTTAAAATATTAACAAAATCAACTTCTTGCATGTATAATCAGGAAATAAAGAGCTTCACAATTCACATAAAATTAGGAAGACATAAAAGCGGATATAGGTGAGATTAATGACATAAGCAAATAATATACATATAATCTGTGTTAATTAAATATATCAGTTAAACATTAATTAGCAAAAGAGACTAAAAAGATGTAGTAGGCTTAAATCTGGTCCATAACTGTAGAAGAAACTCCCAGAGTTTTCACAGAGAGAAAATATTTTCCAATAAAAACATAAACCTCCAATGATTATATTAGCAATTTCTTTCATACTTCCAATCAATAAATTCTAAAGTTGATATATAAAATATTCCAAAATAGAGGAACATGTGGGAAAGACAAAATATGAGGAAATAAGGAAAAAAACATAATAGAGTATGAACAAATAAGATCTAAGTTAGAAATCTGACTGTTTTAAAATCAGAAAATTGATCCACAAGATATAAAACATCAATAGATAAAAGGAGAAAAACTATAGTTTATCATGATAAATGGCAAAAACTACTGGATAAAATCTAACATCCATGCATGGTAAACTTGGGATATACTGATGTTTCTTTAATATGAAAAAGTGGCCATTTCAAACCAATAGGCAATATAATATTTCAGGAGGTAACATTATAAGAATTCCATTAAAGTTAATAACACTGTCTGCTTGTATTTCTATTATTTTATATGGGTGTTTGATTTTCTAACCAATGTGATAAGACATGAGGAAGGAAAAAAGATAAAAAATTTTCAAAGAATCCAGAATTATTAATTCCTGATGACAGTCTGAGAAAACCAACAGAGTCAGCTGAAATCAGCAAAAGATATTAAAATCAATGAACAATAGCAATAATATAAAAATCAGAAAGTAACAAGGAAATCAAACAATAAAAAGACTGAAAATATCCATTTAAATCAGCAAAAGATATTAAAATCAATGAACAATAGCAATAATATAAAAATAATCAGAAAGTAACAAGGAAATCAAACAATAAAAAGACTGAAAATATCCATTTATATATAGACACTTGGAATTGAGAAGCTCTTTTTAAGCAAAAAGAAAAGAATGAAATTATTAAGGAAATGTCCAACAGATTTTACTCTGCCAAAAGGCACAGTTAACAAAATTAAATATCAAGAGACAAAATGGGTAAACTATTTGTAATGTAGGACAAAGGATTATTAGTTGTAACATGTAAAGACATATTATAAATGAATACAAAATACAAATTCTTCAATTTTAAAAAGAGACAGGGCTTCCGTGGTGGCACAGTGGTTGAGAGTCCACCTGCCTATTCAGGGGACACGGGTTCGTGCCCCGGTCCGGGAAGATCCCACGTGCCGCGGAGAGGCTGGGCCCGTGAGCCGTGGCCGCTGAGCCTGCGCATCCGGAGCCTGTGCTGCGCAGTGGGAGAGGCCACAACAGTGAGAGGCCCGCATACCGCAAAAAAAATTTTTTTAAATAAAAAGGGACAAATTTATCAACTGACAATTCAAAAAGAAGAAACACCGATGTCCACAAGCATGTAATTATCAAAAATTTTAAATACATACATTCGTTCTGACCTTGCAATTCCCCTTTGAGTAATTTGTACCCAGGAGTTAATTAAGAATGTACCGGGCTTCCCTGGTGGCGCAGTCGTTGAGAGTCCGCTTGCCGATGCAGGGGATACCGGTTCGTGCCCCGGTCTGGGAAGATCCCACATGCCGCGGAGCAGCTGGGTCCATGAGCCACGGCCGCTGAGCCTGCGTGTCCGGAGCCTGTGCTCCGCAACGGGAGGGGCCACAACAGTGAGAGGCCCGCGTACCACAAAAAAAAAAAAAAAAAAAAAAGAAAAGAAAAAAGGATGTACCAAAGATTTAATCACCAGAAATTTGTACTCAAAGCTCTCAGTAAAACTGAAAATAACTAACAAGAAAATGCCCACTATTGGAGGATTGAATAAAATAAATTATGTATACCTTGCTAGCAAGAAGTACAACTTATATTGTAAATAACTGTTTACTGAAATAGAAAAGGGTTTGAAGATTTAGTTAAGTAAAAAAGCAGATTACAAAATACCGTGTACCGTACTAGTCCATCTTTGTAATACTTAAATACACACATGCATGTATTTTTGTGTCAGTATAAAGTATCAACAGTGATTATCTTTGGACTTCAACAAAATTTTAAGTTTTTACTTATTTTGCTTTTTTCTATTTTCCAGTTTTTCTACAATGAACATGTAACAGTTTCATCATCAATAAAAAGTATTTTTGCTTATACCAATAATCCATCAATTTCCGTTAATACGACACAGTTAATTTTGGCATAATTCACCCTTCTTATGTTTAAACAATACATGTATGTATGTTAACATTAAAATAAAGATGTCATAACTAGTATAAAAATGAGATAAATAACACTGTGACCAGAAATGGAACAGAAGTGAAAAAAAAATGAGCAGGGGTAAAGCCACTGTGACTCCTGCGGAACAAAAATGAATATAAAGAGTATGTGCCTGGCATGTTACAAGAGCTCAAAAAAATGGATTTAATCTTACTATAAAGAACAGTTGATCGCCATTTTTCTGGCAACAAAACTTCAAATTTTTGAAACCTCAGAATGTATCTCTTCTAGTCTACACAAATTTAATCTCTTATATTTCCTTAACTTATTTTCTTATATAAGTGACCCTTAATATTCCAATCTTTTCAAATTCATTTGATTGTCTTAGTTTGGATGCACTCCAGTGTTTTTCGTACAGGGATGCCTAAATCTTAAGCAAATGACATGACATGAACAAGGGTTACCGTGTGCCTTTTTCATGGCCTTTGGACAAAGAACCACACGAGTTGGCCCACTGACCCTTGACCTACAGTGTTGTAGGGCTCTTTAGTTTAATGGCAAAAAGCACACACTATAGAATCAACTCCCTAGGTGTGAATTTCAGCTCTGTCCTTTACTTGCCATGGGGCCTTGGTGTTCCTATTTGCTTGATCTTGCCTTACCTGGGTTTAAAGCACCTGGAACCATACTCAGCTTATCCTAAGTCTTAACAATAATTAATTTCAAGTTCATTTGTAGACTTAAGCTACTTCCAAGTCAATGCTGCGATGTATGTTTTACTATAATTTTCCATATTATAATTTTTTTATTCCTAACCCAAGCTCATTAGGAAATTTGTCTATCAACCAGGGCACTAAGTTTCCCTCAGAGAATGACATCATCAATACTAGTAATCAGCATTTTTTCATCCTAGTAAGTTTCATTAAACGTTCAACAGTACCAGCCCCAAATGGGTGGCAATATTTATGTTCTTGTTGGTGATCATTCTCAGCAGATGATGTGTCGGTTAGAATACTTCAGCCTTAAGAAGGAAAATCCTGATTCGAAGTGGCTTAAACAAGTGCTTTGTTTTCTCATGTGGCAAGAAGCTTAAAGGGGCTCCAGTGCTGGTGGCTTCAGCATCTTGGTGAAGTAAGGAAGGGCCCGGTTCATTTCATCTCCTGGTTCCCCCAGGCTGTTCAACAGGCTGACTTTGTCCTCAGTCTCGCCCTTGATGGCCAGAGCGGTTTAGAGCCACATCTGGACAAGATAACATCCAGGAAAACAAAGCAACCGTTTCCTGTTTCATTAACTCAGGAGCAGGAAAACCTTCCTCAAAACCCCCGCTCGAGAGAAGTTTCTCTAGCCAGACACGAATGACGTGACTCTCTAAACCAAGACTACGGTACTCTGAGTTCATGATTGGCACAGATGAATCAAGATTTACCCCAACAGCTGGAATAGGAGGTGCTCCCCCTGAAACTCATGGAAGGGCTTAAACCTGCCCACTGAGGTGGGCGTGTGGACAGGACTGAATGTGGGGTGACAGCCAAGCATGTCTGCTGTGGTTGACCCATTCACGGCAGAGTGGCAATTCCCTTTTCTTTTTTAATGTTCAGGTAGCAAACGGATATGCCAAGGGGATCAACTCAGGCCCACCACTTGGCTACATCCCTACGTACATTGAGTTAAAGAGAGACTGTATCTTCCAAGAGAACAGAATTGCTGTCACAATCTCCCCACAGTGTCTTCATTTCAGATATTACCCTCTACTACGGCCTTGAAGAGTTAGCAGGTGAATGAATGCTGTTTATCTTCAAATTACACACCGCTCAGCACGTGTTTGCCACCTATCAGGGCCTCATCGAATAGAGCAAACAGACGTGGGTGTCATCTTTCAGTGAAAAGGAGCAAAACTCTAGCCACGTGTCTCAACACACCTCTGTCCCCAGCGCTGCTGACATATCTCTGGTCATAAACACACAGCGTGTAAATACTTCCCCCCTCACAATTCACACGGTACAGAAATTCACGTTCTAATAGTTACTTGAGTGATTGGTTTACAGATTTTTTTGACACAAATTGGTTTTTCTTTAAGGTAAGTTTACAAATTCACAGCAGTCAATCCTGCATTAAACCTGGCTGATCAATTTTAATGAAATGCCCTAAGTCATAATAATAATTTTAAAAAACAACCCTGTTTTATATTACAACAACAAAGAGGTATTTATTTGCCCCCAGGTCCTACCCTCCACCTGCTCCTATATAAAGAAAACGTGCTGCAATAATAGTGACATTTTTAATTATGCGGTTTTTCTGTAAAACCCTGGTTGGTATATCATGGCTCTGCGAGGCAGTAACAGGCTTCCCCAGTGATGGGCTGACCTCAGAGCCCACAGCCTCTCAGATGCTCTGGAAGGAGCGTGAGAGGGAGGGTTACTATAGCCTGCAGGTTTAAATTCTTTATTTTTAAAAAAATTTTTTTATTTATTTTATTTTTTTATTTTATTTTATTTTATTTTTGCGTTATGTGGGCCTCTCACTGTCGCGGCCTCTCCCGTTGTGGAGCACAGGCTCCGGACGCGCAGGCTCCGCGGCATGTGGGATCTTCCCGGACCGGGGCACGAACCCGTGTCCCCCGCATCGGCAGGCGGGCCCTCAACCACTGCGCCACCAGGGAAGCCCAAAATTCTTTATTTTTAATTATTAATAAAAAATATTTTAGAATCCTCCCTTCACCCTACTTTACCCTGGAGCTACAACACCCACTTTACCTTCCCTCCCCACTTCTAGAAAGAGTTTGTACTGCCCATTTCACCTCCCTCACCTTCCCAATCCAACTTCCAACATCAGCATTTGCCTGTAACTTCCACTGTGAAGATGATCAATGGCCTTTAGTCACCAATTTCAAATGCTTTCATTCACCCCTCACTTCATGTCACTCCCCTGAGGAACAGGAACTGTGTTCTGCCCCATAACCCACATGCCCAGGAGCCCCCGAAAGCTCTCTCCTCCTCTGGTCCAGCGACACATGGGGGTCCCTTCCACGTCCCCACCTCGACACTCGAAACACAGAAAGGACACCCTCCTCGACCCTGAAAGGTGGCATTCGATGTGACAGTAAGTAAGTGTCCTTCAATGTCCCCCGTGCTACGACAGAGCCACTAGTGTACTGTCCTTGACTTGCAGGCACGTCTTGAAAGGGTTTCTACAGAGGAGAGTGACACACTGATGTCTGTGGTTATAAAGAAGCTTCTGGCAACAACGCAGAGGCTGGTGCAGACACCAGAGGACCCGAGACAGACATGAGAGGGAAGTCTGCAAAATACTCCGACAAGAAGCGGTAAAGATAGACACCAAAGAGCTTTAGTTAGCAAGTTAGAAGGGAAGAGGAGCCGACAGAAATGAGACCATCGCCTAACTGGATTTGGGGACGTGGGATGGGAGGAGGAAGAGGCATTGCCAGTGTCCAGTTCTCTCCCTGGGGTCACGTTCACCAACACAGGGCACCAGGAGGGTGTCTCAGATGGTGATAGGTAGCAGCAGAGTCTCAGTACTTCCCAGTTGCTGTAACAAAATACCACAGACTGGGGTCAGGGGGAGGCTTCAACAGCAGACTCTTCTCTCACAGTTCCAGAGGCCGGGAGTCCAAGATCCCGGGACCAGCAGATTAGGGGTCTGAGAGGGGATTCCAGTCCTCCTCTCAGTTCATAGACGGTGCTTCGTCACTGTGTCCTCACATGGTGGAAGGGGCAATGGAGCTCTGTGGGGTCTCTTTTATAAGAACATAAGTCCCATTCATGGAGCCTCCATCCTCCTGACATAATCATCCCCAAAAGCCCCACCTCTCAATACCATACCTTGGGGGTTAGGTTTCAACACAGGGATTTGGGGGAGACACAATTAGCCCATAAGAGGGAGGAAAAGGGATGCTGGGTGCATCTTCTCAGGACCGTCTTCCTGCCGACCCCTGGAGCCTTACCGTTTGCCCGGTGCCACCTCCCCATCAGTCCTCCAGTCCTGTTAGGAACTTGGAACCCCTACCTCTGTGCAGCAGGAAAAGAACAAAGCTGCATGGGAATGCAAGGTGGTAATGAAGCTTGCAGTCCGTGTCATGGATGTTTTGGACAAGGCTTCCTAGCATGAGGGGCGTTGAAAATGCTTGGGGTATTGACAGGGGAAAACGGTTATGGGCACAGAAAAACCACGAGAAAGAATCAAAGGCAAAACACAGGGGCCACTCAAAGAGGAGGGAGAGGCAGGACTTGGTTGGCGCACCCTAGTGGAACTTAGAACCGTAAGGACTGTTGAGACCCTGGGGGCCATCAAAGCCGCCGTGGGCTCTGCATTAACCTTCCAGGCTCCAGCTGTCAAGGCCTGCTGCCCGGGCTTCTCAGACCCTCACACCCAGCCCAGACCTCTCCCATGATCTCCCCGTATGTCCATTCACAAGACTGTTGACCTCTACTTCAAGCTCATGAAGGCTATGGGTGTTATTGTGGATCTTTACCATAGTTGAGAAAACTTTTAAAATAGCAAGCAACATTTGAAAAGCAAATGGGGGTCATTTTAAATCTGGGTGAGTTTAACTGTGTTCTGGGCTTAATAAATATTCTTTGAGTTTCTCCTTTGTTCCTTATATCTCCAACTTATCAGAGACACACAGAGATTCGTCTCCAAAACTTAGTAAAAGTCTTGACTGTTATTAAAAGGAAATCTGTTGAACCTTGATAAAAAGAACCAGAGTCCACATTTTAATTTGATTTCCATAGAGTCAAGGACACCATTGGTCTTGTTCAGAGGCCTTCTGAATTCCACATTTGGAGCAGCAGTCAGGTGGTGGGTGCAGTGTCCATTGGTTTGGGGTTCAACTGGAGTCTCAAAAGATTTATTTTTCCCTCTGGGCAGTGAGAACTGCTGCTCTGGATTTTAAAATAACAAAGATGGATCTTAAGTGCATTTCCATAAATATGCTAGGCCCAGAGGAAACACTAGAATGCACGCCCTTCCTAATTGAAATGTGGCAGCTAAGCCCAAGGAGTAGTCCTTGCTGATTGTGAAATTTCCCATGAATACTTAAGCTTCAACAAGGGCCAGTTTCTTCCAAAAGGACTTTGGTCAACAGATTTGTACTGAAATAAACCTCACAAGTTGACGTGAGCTTAATTAAAAAGTGATAAATCTCCTTTGCCTCGTCTATCGGCTATTTAGAAAAGAGAGAGAAACTTCAGGCTCTTGCTATTAAGTCACAGTAGTTGGCACTTATAAACACAATTTCCATGATATGTTTTCTTTCTAAAGAATATGGAGCCCATGTATTTTTTTTCTGGAAAATGTTAACTAGGTTTTCCTATGTTGTTTTTCATTCTTTACATTGCTCAATTCTAGGGAGGATCTCACTGAGTTAATGTTATATTTGCCTGACTGAAGTTGTATGTTCTCCTACCTACCACGAATAAGGCAATAAGACTTGAGAACCTTAAGTTCCCAAGTTCTAGGTGTATAACAGTGTGCCTGCCTCAATGCAAAAATGAAAATCCTAGTGTCTTTTATGACTATAAATGGACATCTGAAGCCATCTCAAGGTTTCAGATTCTCAATCCCTCTGAAATAAATCTTCATATTGAGGAAGAATCTCATGTGTGTCTCCTCTTAGTTATGCAAATGCAAATTCAGGAAGATTGGACCCTACTGGTGAGATGACTCCAGAAAGCAGATTGCATCGGGAGGGCTTTGTAAAGTAGCTAATGTTTCTTTCCTTGCAATGTGGTTTTCGTCAGGGTGGAAGGAAGTGATGATATTTACATTTTTAAAGACACTGAAACTGGCCTGGTCCATGCTCTTAGTGTTGGCTTTTAGGTTAAGAAGTGGCCAGAGGTGAGATATCAATTCTTTCTCCGCCCCCTTTTTCCCCTCCTGTGGTTTTTAATCCTTGGAAGTGGCAGGTAACATTCAGGTCTCTTCTTGGGTGTCTCACTCTTTGCATCTCCTCCATAGTACAGAGAAAGTTCTCTTCATGTGACTTTTAGATCACCCAGAGATAGCCACTGTATATGTGCTTTCCTCCCGAAATTTCAAGAAAAGCTGTTAGCGGAAAGAAGAAGAAACAAAAGTCTTATCCCTGTCAAGTTTCTGCTCTTGCAACAGAAAGCCATGGATTTCGAGCCCTGATTTGCGACCTGAAACCCTAGAATCTGAATCTTAGTTCCAGTGTATCTTTTTATGATCTCCCTTCAAAGAAAATATAACTCAGTCTCATGAGATAATATAGCTCAGTTTTAATGAAGGAGAGGATCAGAATAAAAGAAATGATCTTTTATAAAAAATAATTTAAAAAGGAAATCTTACCAGTACTTCTAATTATTATCCTAGTACAAGTAAACTTACATTTAAGAGAGTGAGGAGATGTTGGTAAACATACTTTAGACTCAGACAACTCTGAAGCTCCAAGTAAAACACAAACAGATTTGTGTAAGAGCAAGAATTTGCTTAGCCATTGCTTTCCCTCTTCTTTGACTGAGTCTATTAGTTTTATAAATTTGGAAAAGTTCAGTTATTCCTATCTCATTTTGACATTCCAGGAAAGGAAAAAGAGGATCCTGCAATGTCCAGTCCCAATTTCTCTGAGTGCTTCTCTTTCTGGTGTGTTATCTATAGTTATGTTTACCATACGTTTGAACACAAAGTAAAGATACAAAGCATTTTTTCTCATTTTTAAAATTTTACATATGAAAAGTCTACTATGGAAAGCTATAAAAGTTAAGTTGCTTTTAATTTTAAGCAGACGAATTATACTTATTGAGAACTAATTTAACTATTGGTTTCCCTATAGTAACATTTTATCATGTTTTAGGTCACAATGATTCCCTACTCTCAGCTCTTTCTTTCATGCCAGACCATTAACAAAAAAGTGTTATGATGTTAGAGTCTATAAAGCACTCTTTTCAACTGAATTTTTTTTAAAAAACATAGGAAAAGAAAATAAAACCTTTATGTCACATAGTAAGTGATGCAGTCTCTTAAGATGACAGACTTTATGGTTTCTCTACACTTATAAGAAAGAAAAAAATATTGGCCCATTTTATCTTCTGTGTAATGGGTTGGCTGAGTGAAAAACAGTTTCAATCTTCCCAGGCATGCTGATGGAAAGTGAAAAGTGATTTTTCTCAGTGAAAAAATGAGTTCCTAGGATGTTAGGAGCGTGTTAGGACACCATGATGTTTGCTGACACACAAGACAAACATTTAAGCTGTTTTGCAGATGTGTGACCTGGGAGACAATCCTGAGAAAGGAAATTTAGGAGAACTGGGTAAGGACAAGTCATCCTCGTCCTTCTCTTTGACATAAGAAAAATCCTCTTTAAATCAGATTTTGACAGAGGAATTCTGGCAATGGCAGTGTGAAGAAGCAAAATATCTCCCACATAAATAATATGAATGCATATAAAACAAGGATTTCAGGCCTCTAGAGACTGACCAAATTTTAACAACAAATTGAGAAGTATTTATCATGAAAAACTACTAAAATTGGGTAAAAACCATAGGACTATCTGGCCCTCTCACTTGGGACTGGTTCCATCCCTTCACCCCCACCCAGTTCATGACCTAGTAGATTTACCAGGGCACGAATGGCCCTGAAAACACCCTGCTGCCATGGAGAAGAGGACAGTCAACTTGGAATGGAGGCTGAAAACTCAAGATGGCATAGTCATTAAATGCAGCAAACTTATTAAGAAATGACAGGGGAAAACCCACAGCTTTTCTAGCCCAGGTTGCAGTCTCAGTTAGGACAAAGATCAGACCAGCAGAAGTTTGATGGGGAGATATTAGAAATGAGAAGGCCATAGAGGGAGAGAGATAAGCTCTGCACATCTCTGGCTGACTACAAACAATGCTCACATGCAAGGGAGACTGGAGAGGTCTGAGAAGAAAGTAAAAGCTGAGACTTACTGGAGAAGTGGCTGAACTCTGGGTGTGCTCCCCAACTCACACACAGATCGATTGGCAAGGGTGAGATGCAGGGCATTTGAGCACAACCTCTGCCCAAATCATTGGCTGATCACTCAGCTATGCAGACACAGGCGTAATCCCACAAAAGTCAAATGTCGAACTTAGGAATGCAGCAAAAGCAGTTCTAAACAGGAAGTTCATAGCAATAAACATCTACATTAAGAAGCAAGAAAGATCCCAAAGAAACAACCTACAACTCTGAAGAAGGAGAAGCTGAGCCCAAAGTTAGCAGAAGAAAGGAAATAATCCTTCTCTTTATATGGAAGTCAGAGTATTCAAGTTCTCAGAACTGCTGAACATGACCAATTTATCAGGAAGCGAGTCACAAGATAAACTTCCAGCTGTAGTTCTTGATGTGCTTTTTAATATACTTGCAGATACTACCTCTCATCTGGAATTACAAGGTATACAGTTTGCTATTTTCATGATGTTTACATAAAGAGCTAGAAATGGCAGAGTGAACTTCTACTCATATTAATGATATGTAGATCAATCCACTCAGGCACCAAATGCTGCTCATGTATAATTCCTATAGATAAAAGCCAATAAAATGAACATCTACTACAATTATCTCAACCAATTATTTCTTTTAACTCCTCTGAATTACGATGTAGATGCAACAAGTTAGACAGTTACTATCAATTTTTAGTATTTCAAAACTTTTTTCTTTTCGAGGTTGAACATATCCAACTTATTCTCTTCACAATAATTTTTTTAGTTATGACTCCAAATTATGACATATACAGTCTATAATTTTGAGTCCATTTGACACATAAGGAAAATAAGGCAGACAATAACATGAATGACTTGACAACTTCCATGGGTAAGTACTGAGAAGTTTGAAGCAGAATTAAAAGCTCCTAATCTACCCATTCTAAGTGTAACCTCCTAAATCTGACAAAATTACTTACACACAGCCTTCTGTCATCATTGGAGGAATTGGCTAGAACAGAGGCATATGATATGGAATCATACATAAAAGCCTAGAGAATGTAATGATGGAACGTGACTGCTTCACCCAGTAACATTTGGTTACAGTCTAGACTCATTAAAATAGTGAAATCAACTTATTTGCCCTTGACCAGCATTTTTTAATGGGATAGGATGGAAACAGATTAGGATGGATTAGGTTTGAATAGGAATAGAATAGAATAGAATAGAATAGAATAGAATAGAATAGAATAGAATAGAAAGAATAGAATAGAATAGGATAGGATGGGATGGGATGGATGGGATAGAATAAAACAAAGTAGATTGAATGCATCCTATACATTAAAAATGAAATGAAATTCTTATATATGTGTTCTGGGCTATGTTGCACAGCATCTTTCTAACTATAAGTTGAAGGAAAATATTTGCCTAATGTACCATTGATATCTGGCTGTCCACATGTTTCAAATCATCATGAAACCCTTTGTATCCCTTTAAGATCCATATCTATTTCATGCTGTCAACAATAAGGGAAGAAGAAAGTTCAGCCACTTCTACTTAATTATATGCATATACTATATCATTAGAAGATGATACAGTAAGGCTGTTTGGAGAGAAAATAACTAGGTTGAAAGGGTACAAAACTAAGTGTAGTATAAGATAGAAAATCTGGTCAAATATTCATACATTATTTGTATTTCTACCTCTTTATTCATACTTTGGATGATCAAATAATTTGATGGATTTGCTTTGTTTTCATTATACTAATCACGTTTGCCACACCCATATGACTCAAAATAGAAGCTCCCGAACCCAGGTGTTTAGGAGAAATATAACATTTTCATTTGGGCTTGTCTAACCATTACCTTCCAGTATCTATTGGTTGATGATTAGTTTTCTAAAAGTCGCGGGAAGAAAGACCTCTCTTCTTTCTTTTGCTCCATGTACACTTTTCTCTGTGCATGTATATGCCTGTGTGTGTGTACGCATGGCAGTGTGAGATTTTTAAAGGGAGAGAAAATGACAGCCATGGCAAGAGAAGGGTCTCAACCACTGTGGATAAATCAATCCATCAAAAAAAAAAAAAAACCAATTCTGCCATGAAACTTAATCACTAAAGGTCATGTCGGGGAGTAAGGAACAGATTAAATTAGCATAGTATTAGATATGGAAAATGATTTCTGTCAAAATCATCTTTACCACAATTATAATATGTTAATTACATATTTCATTAAGGAAGTTGATTATGGTTCACGGATGAAATCATGCCTGCAAGACACCTGGAAGGGGCGGTGGAGCCTGACACCGTCCTCTTGCTCCTCCTGGCACTTTCCCTCCATCTTCTCCGCCTCCCCCTCCTCCCTCTGACTCTGTCCCCCCAGTTCTCCTTTTCCCCCCTTTTCTATCCTCCTCCTCATCGGCTCCCTGTTTTATGCCATCAGCAGCGATGAGATGTTCCCATCTCTAAGTTGATCTCATGTAGGGACTCCTGGTCTCATGGGTACAGCATCGTCCAAGTGCGGGCACTGTGGCCGCTCGAAAGCCACTTTGAGGACTTCAGTTTTGCTCCTTTTTTCTGGTTTTTGTTTTTTAACTTAATTTTGTATTTTATATTAGAGTATAGTTGATTTACAATGTTATATTTATTTCAGGTGTACAGCAAAGTGGTTTCGTTATACATATACATGCATCCATTCTTTTTCAGATTCTTTTCCCATGTAGGTTATTACAGAATGTTGCGTAGACTTCTCTGCCCTACACAGTAGGTCCTTGCTGGTTATCTATTTTATATGTAGTAGTGTGTGTGTGTGTTAATCCCAAACTCTTAATTTATCATTCCCCCCACTTTTCCCCTTTGGTAACCGTTAAGTTTGTGGTGGAAGTCCATGAGCTGTGTCTGGTTTCACGCTCAGGCTCAGCTCATGTCTCGGTCTAAGATGCTCTGCTCTCCTTTCCTCTCCCTGCTGCCCACCATCTCTGCCAGGAGGTGACCTGACCTGCGGGGCCCCGGCGGGGACTGCCTGACGGAGCCCCACTGCCTCCGTCACGGTGGCCTGCGACGGACGGGCTGCGGCGTTTCCGTGGCCCACTTCCAGGACGCCCGCTCTGTCATCCGGATGCGGGGCTGAGGCTAACGTTACCAGCACTTCGTAATCCTGTCCCGGGAAGCGGCCACAACGAAGCCGGCAGGGGAGATATGGAGTCAAGGGTGGCCAAGGATACTTGCGATCTGAGAGCCAATTATTTTAGTCAATAACCGGTGAGCCTTTTCCTCAAGATCATCCATTCATTTTTTTAATGATGGTCCAACATTAATGCATGGGGAAATGTACGAGTATTTAGAATTCCAGAGTTTTATTATGTGCCTTGTGTGTCCCTCACTCGTATATCTTATGGAGCCAAGTCGCAGGGATCCAGGGCTCCATTTCGGTGCCCTCTGCAGAGATGTCCTTTGCATTTAGATACATCAAGAATATTTTAAGGGGGCGGGGCAGAAATAGGAAGACCTCATGTTACACTCTATGTGCTCATTTCCATGCAGGGTCGTAAGTCAGACCAGGCTCAGCCTCCACCAGCAAACGAAGCAGAGAGCAGGGCAGGTGACCAAAGGGAGGGGTTTATTCCCATGCCCATGGGAAAAGGTCCTTGGGGAGACCCCGGGGGTGGGGGTGGAGGCTGCTACAATCCATCTAGTATCTCTTTCTAATATTTCCCTGAGTGGAACGCCTCAAGGCGCGTGTGCCCTTGTGCGGGCAGATATTGCCCCACAGAATAATCTTGCTTGGAATTAAGCAAAATTGTCAAGAAATACTTAGTCATCACAAGAAAGACTGTCTCATACAACTGTCCCTTTGCTTTCCAACAGTAATTACTTTAGTAATTAATCTCTGTCATTTAACTGTATTACATTTTGAAAAGAGAAAATGCAAGAAAGACCGGTTTCAAACTCATTTACATCACAGTTTAAAATCCTAGAATAGGGTGAATCAAATGTCAAATTTAGCCCTTTCACATTTTCTAAAATAGTCTCATTCTAACACCCAGCCCAATGGAATCAAAAGCAAGACTCCGAAGTCACCTCTACCTGAAAGGCCAGGCTTCAAAGGCAATATGGCTTCAAATTCTTCATGGAAATCCTCCTGGCTTGTTCCAAGGTGCTCAGAAATACAATTAATAAGCCCATTGAGGAGAGCAATAGGAAATCTCTTCTGTCCAAAGACCATTTAGGCTGCTGGTAATGTCAATTGCCCATAATGTGGCTCTGGCATTTGTTAATGACATCATCATACAGTGAGTGAATAAATCTGTTCCAGCAATCTCCTTTAATTCCTTTTCACCTCATTTCATCTTTTCAAATTAACTTGTTTGACCTTGTTTATTGTACACCTCATTATACTTAATTTTCAAAGTAGTGCTTTTAATATACTGAAATTTTCCTCAATTTCTTATTCATTTTTTAATATTAGTAAGAGAGCATGTATTACCTTTCTTTTTAATAGCAACCCTTATTAATGAAATGCTTCCCATCATAGACTACACAAAAATTTACAATATATATATTTCTTAAAATCTGATTTACTTCACTCATCAGCAAGGTATGCCACTAGCTTGTTTAAATAGAAATTCTTCAGACTTAATAATCCATAATAAACTTTAAACAAAATCTTCCTCATTAAAAACTATACTGAAAACGTAGATGTCTGTTGCTCTCATTGTAGGGAAGGCTAATATCAGATATGTGATCGGACTGAGGACTCCTTCAGGCATTTTCTATTAGATAGTTGGATAATACTTATGTGAGAAAATGAGTCTGCATTTATTTGTCTAATAAGGTAGATGTTTGTCTTTTCCACTAATGTACAATTCAGATAGACATTACGATTCCAGTATTCAATATTCAATTAACTTGTTTCTTCAACTAGTACAGACCATTATGATTTCAGTTGCTCTGTTAGACACAGAAAAAGAGCA
>NC_041232.1:85255654-85258154 GCF_002837175.3 Physeter macrocephalus | reverse complement strand
GGGGGATAAATGCGGAAGCCTCTTAAACACATAAAGCAACATACACACGTGCAAGGTGTTATCATTCTGATTACACACCATCAATCTCATTGGGGAAAAACTATATGTATCTGTATAACTGAATCACTTTGCTGTACACCTGAAACTAACACAGCACTGTAAATCAACCATACTGCAATATGAAATAAAAATTAAATGAAAAAACTACCCACTGTCATTTCATATTGAGAACAAATTCCATGTGAGTTTTCGGGGGCATTTGTCAGGGTCTGATGTCTGTAGGCGGTCCAGTAAATTTCTTAGCCCTAGACACTTTCTGGTCCAGTCAGAAAATATCCTTGTTCTTTTAAACCGAAACAGAGTTGGTGTTGGGGAAAACCTGTCGGGCAGACTCCGTTGCTGACTGAAGCTTAGCTCCATCTTCACCCTGTTGCTCCACAGACCACCCCGGCACAGTAATTTAATGAATCTACATTTCATGACTGAAGTGATAAGGATGAAATGTTTTAAAATAACCAGAAGGTAGATACACCAAAAAAGCCTGATGAAACATTAAATGAATGTAGTGTAACACATTATCTCTGCTTCTGCACATCCAAAAAGCGCAATGAACTAAAACATTGCATTAGGCCAAGAATAAAGCTAAAAATTAAATTGGCTTAGAAAGATCTAGGGTAGTTGTTTCTGCACTTTGAATGCAGTAAATGTGGTCATTTAATCTCATTCTTCCTACCTCTGATGTGCACACTTAAAAGAACACAGGGCTCACAGGGAAAAGGTGAGAGAAAGGGACGCGGCTATGATTCTGCCCTTAACTATTTACCTGATGCCAGAAGGCAAGGGGTGAGTCATATTAATGTTGGCTTTTTTTCCTACTGTAAAATTGCCTCCATTTTCCAACATTTAAGTGCAGCGAATGTCAACAAACATAAAATATGAGCAACTTTGTAAAAGATGGGAAGCAGACCCAATAAAGAAGACATATTCAAAAATATAATACTACCCCTTCAAATCAATAAATAAAGACAAGCATTTCATACACTAATGCATTTATCTATGACCATTATAAATTAGTTGCTTGCCAGAAAATACACTTCTTAGCACAAGTGCCATTATTTAAACTTGTCTATTTAATGCACACTTAGTATATTTCCTCATCCAAAGCTTCTCTGCATAATTAGACAACATCCATTCTTAAGAACTAAAGTAGATGCCAAACATGCAATACATAAAGCATGACGTTTTACAAATTTACATCTTCAAAAGTTATGTGTGGTTTCAGATAAATAAATTGCAAAAAGATCACTCTATTATTATGGCCCTAGTTTCGTTGTGTGTACGTACCCAGGGTGAGCTGGTAGAAGTGTGGGCCTTAGGGCAGCCATTCTTTTTCAACCTCAGTGAATGCATATTTTCTAAGGTGATTCGCTGAGCAGGACAAGTGGAGGGTGGGCTTTTAATAACGTGCTGAATTGTGCATGAACATCCTGTCTTGGGTCCCCAGGTCATCTGAGGTCAGCATTAGGGACGCTCGAGTCTCATCAAGGTCTTGGTTGCCTTACTTGCTCTAATTGATGGCTCTGGATCAACACTCTCCTTATCTGCAAGGACCCAAAATAGGCCTTTGGGGAAGAGGTTCAAGGACCGACTCCTGAGCCTGCACATTCCACTGTCTCCTTCCTTAAGGTTCCCTACTTTCCTTTACCAACATCCCCACTATTTTCCATGTTTCTCCATTATCCCATCTCCAAAGCCCACCATTGGCCTCTGCCATTGTCAGTTTCTGCACTAATAAGTTGACCCAAGTAATATTTGACTCTTTGTCAGATCGTGACACTAGATGAGATGGTCATCTAGAGTGAGTTGGGGCATATTTCAACATGTAGTTACCAAAGCAACTCAGACAATGGGCATGGTGCCTAAATAGAAGTCAGTGTGGTCCTGAAGTCGTCAGAATTGGTGCAGCTCAAGATTATCTTTGAAGAAATGCTCTTCTTGACTCTTATGTAATTCAATTCAATGTCACTCCCCTCTTTATCCCAAGGGGACCTGTAACCTATCTGGAGATGTAGATGGGAGAAGCCCTGAGATCACAGAAGCTAGTGAGTATTATAAATATACATTTTATGCTGTGTAATGCCATGACTTAAAGATGAACAGATTTTACCAAAAAGATAATTTTTCTTTTCACCTCTCTTTTTCAGATATTTTTAAAATATGAGAATTTAATAACTATCCAAGAATGCCCTGAGTCATCTTTGTCACAGGTGACATCAGAAGATGGATAAAGAAGATGTGGAGGGACCTTCAAGATGGAGGAGGAGTAAGACGTGGAGGTCACCTTCCTCCCCACAAATACATCAGAAATACATCTACACGTGGAACCGCTCCTATAGAACACCCACTGAACGCTGGCAGAAGACCTCAGACTTCCCAAAAGGCAAGAAACTCCCCACGTACCTGGGTAGGGCAAAAGAAAAAAGAAAAAACAGAGACAAAA
>NC_041232.1:85254938-85255278 GCF_002837175.3 Physeter macrocephalus | reverse complement strand
GGGGCGGGCGGGGCTGGGAGCTGAGCCTCGGGCTTCGGAGGTCGGATCGCAGGGAGAGGACTGGGGTTGGCGGCGTGAACACAGCCTGAAGGGGGCTAGTGCGCCACGACTAGCCCGGAGGGAGTCCGGGAAAAGTCTGGAGCTGCCAAAGAGGTAGGAGACAATTGTTTCGGGGTCCGCGAGGAGCAGGGATTCAGAGCACCTCCTAAATGAGCTCCAGAGACGGGCGCGAGCCGCGGCTGTCAGCGCGGACCCCAGAGACGGGCATGAGACGGTGAGGCCGCCGCTGCAGCCACCAAGAGGCCTGTGTGCGAGCACAGGTCACTCTCCACACCGCCCC
>NC_041232.1:85253247-85254921 GCF_002837175.3 Physeter macrocephalus | reverse complement strand
GCCCCCGAATCAGCTGCTCCTTTAACCCCGTCCTGTCTGAGAGAAGAACAGATGCCCTCAGGCACCTACACGCAGAGACGGGACCAAATCCAAAGCTGAACCCTGGAAGCTGTGTGAACAAAGAAGAGAAAGACAAATATCTCCCAGCAGCCCCAGGAGAAGTGGATTAAATCTCCACAATCGACGTGATGTACCTGCATCTGTGGAAAACCTGAATACACAAGGAATCATCCCAAAATTGAGGCAGTGCACTTTGGGAGCAACTGTAGGCTTGGGGTTTGCTATATGCAACTGACTAGTTTCTGATTTATATGTTTACCTTAGTTTAGTTTTTAGCACTTGTTATCATTGGTGGATTTGTTTACTGGTTTTGTTGTTCTCTTCTCTTTTTTAATTACTTTTTATATTTTTTATTTTAATAATATTTTTTAATTTTTTATTTTAATAACTTTATTTAATTTAATTAATTAATTTATTTTGTTTCTCCCTTTTCTTCTGAGCTGTGTGGCTGACAGGGTCTTGGTGCTCCAGCCAGGTGTCAGGCCTGAGCCTCTGAGGTGGGAGAGTTGCTTTCAGGACACTGGAACACCAGAGACCTCCTGGCCCCATGTAATATCAGTCGGGGAGAACTCTCCCAGAGATCTCCATCTCAACGCTAAGAGCCAGCTCCACTCAATGACCAGCAAGCTCCAGTGCAAGACACGCCATGCCAAACAACTAGCAAGACAGGAACATAAACCCACCCATTAGCAGAGAGGTTGCCTAAAATCTTACTAAGTTCAGACACCCCAAAACACGCCACCGGATGCAGTCTTGCCCACCAGAAATACAAGATCCAGGCACATCCACCAGAACACAGGCACCAGTCCCCTCCACCAGGAAACCTACACAAGCCAGTGAACCAACCTTACCCACTGAGGACAGACACCAAAAACAACAGGAACTACTAACATGCAGCCTGAGAAAAGGAGACCCCAAACACAGTAAGTTAAGCAAAATGAGAAGACAGAGAAACACACAGCAGATGAAGGAGCAAGGTAAAAACCCACCAGACCAAACAAATGAAAAGGAAAGAGGCAGTCTACCTGAAAAAGAATTCAGAGTAATGATAGTAAAAATGATCCAAAATCTTGAAAATAGAATGGAGAAAATACAAGAAACGTTTAAGAAGGACATAGAAGAACTAAAGAGCAAACAAACAATGATGAACAGCACAATAAATGAAATTAAAAATTCTCTAGAAGGAATCAATAGCAGAATAACTGAGGCAGAAGAACAGATACATGACCTGAAAGATAAAATAGTGGAAATAACTATCACAGAGCTGAATAAAGAAAAAAGAATGAAAAGAATTGAGGACAGTCTCAGAGACTTCTAGGACAACATTAAACACACCAACATTTGAATTGTAGGGGTCCCAGAAGAAGAAGATAAAAAGAAAGGGACTGAGAAGATATTGGAAGAGATTATAGTTGAAAATTTCCCTAATATGGGAAAGGAAATAGTCAGTCAAGTCCAGGAAGTACAGAGAGTCCCATACAGGATAAATCCAAGGAGAAACAGGCCAAGACACATTTTATTTATTTATTTATTTATTTATTTATTTTGCGGTACGCGGGCCTCTCACTGTTGTGACCTCTCCCGTTGCGGAGCACAGGCTCCGGACGCACAGGC
>NC_041232.1:85249555-85253214 GCF_002837175.3 Physeter macrocephalus | reverse complement strand
GAAAAGGAGACCCCAAACACAGTAAGTTAAGCAAAATGAGAAGACAGAGAAACACACAGCAGATGAAGAAGCAACATAAAAAACCATCATACCAAACAAATGAAGAGGAAATAGGCAGTCTACCTGAAAAAGAATTGAAAGTAATGATAACAAAGATGATCCAAAATCTTAGAAATAGAATGGAGAAAATATAAGAAATGTTTAACGAGGACCTAGAAGAACTAAAGAGCAAACAAACAACGAAGAAAAACGCAATAAATGAAACTAAAAATTCTCTAGAAGGGACCAATAGCAGAATAACTGAGGCAGAAGAACAGATTAGTGACCTGAAAGATAAAATAGTGGAAATAACTACTGCAGAGCAGAATAAAGGAAAAAGAATGAAACGACTTGAGGACAGTCTCAGAGACATCTGAGAAAACATTAAACACACCAACATTCGAATTATAGGGGTCCCAGAAAAAGAAGAGAAAAAGGAAGGGACTGAGAAAATATTTGAAGAGATTATAGTTGAAAACTTCCCTAATATGGAAAGGAAATAGTCAATCAAGTCCAGGAAGCGCAAAGAGTCTCATACAGGATAAATGCAAGGAGAAACATGACAAGACGCATATTAATAGAAGTATCAAATATTAAATACAAAGAAAAAATATTAAAAGCAGCAAAGGAAAAGCAACAATTAACATGCAAGGGAATCCTTATAAGGTTAACAGCTGATCTCTAGGCAGAAACCCTGCAAGCCAGAAGGGAGGGGCAGGACATATTTAAAGTGATGAAAGAGAAAAACCTACAACCAAGATTACTCCCCCCAGCAAGGATCTCATTCAGATTCGACGGAGAAATTAAAACCTTTACAGATAAGCAAAAGCTAAGAGAATTCTGCACCACCAAACCAGCTTTACAACAAATGCTAAAGTAACTTCTTGAGGCAGGAAACACAAGAGAAGGAAAAGACCTACAAAAACAAACCTAAAATAATTAAGAAAATGGTAATAGGAACATACATATCGATAACTCCCTTAAATGTAAATGGATTAAATGCTCCAACCAAAGACACAGACCGGCTCTGCACCCAACATAGGAGCATCTCAGTACATAAGGCAAATGCTAAGAGCCATAAAAGGGGAAATTGACAGTAACACAATCATAGTAGGGGACTTTAACGCCCCACTTTCACCAGTGGACAGATCATCCAAAATGAAAATGAGTAAGGAAACACAAGCTTTAAATGATACATTAAACAAGATGGACTTAATTGATATGTAGGACATTCCATCCAAAAACAACAGAATACACATTCTTCTCAAGTGCTCATGGAACATTCTCCAGGATAGATCATATCTTGGGTCACAAATCAATCCCTGGTAAATTTAAGAAAATTGAAATCATATCAAATATTTTTTCCGACCACAATGCTCTAAGACTAGATATCAATTACACAAAAAATCTGTAAAAAATAAAAACACATGGAGGCTAAACAATACACTACTAAATAACCAAGAGATCACTGAAGAAATCAAAGAGGAAATCAAAAAATACCAAGAAACAAATGACAATGAAAACACGACGACACAAAACATATGGGATACAGCAAAAGCAGCTCTAAAAGGAAAGTTTATAGCAATACAATCCTACCTCAAGAAACGAGAAACATCTCAAATAAACATCTTAACCTTACACCTAAAGCAATTAGAGAAAGAAGAACAAAAAACCCCCAAAGTTAGCAGAAGGAAAGAAATCATAAAGATCAGATCAGAAATAAATGAAAAAGACATGAAGGAAACAATAGCAAAGATCAATAAAACTAAAAGCTGATTCTTTGAGAAGATAAACAAAATTGATAAATCATTAGCCAGACTCATCAAGAAAAAAAGGGAGACGACTCAAATCAACACAATTAGAAAAGAAAAAGGAGAAGTAACAACCGACACTGCAGAAATACAAAGGATCATGAGTGATTACTACAAATAACTCTATGCCAGTAAAATGGACAACCTTGAAGAAATGGACAAATTCTTAGAAAAGCACAACCTTTTGAGACTGAATCAGGAAGAAATAGAAAATATAAACAGATGAATCACAAGCACTGAAATTGGAACTGTGATTAAAAATATTCTAACAAACAAAAGCCCAGGACCAGATGGATTCAAGGGAGAATTCTATCAAACATTTAGAGAAGAGCTAACACCTATCATTCTCAAACTCTTCCAAAATACAGCAGAGGGAGGAATACTCCCAAACTCATTCTACGAGGCCACCATCACTCTGATACCAAAACCAGACAAAGATGTTACAAAAAAAGCAAACTACAGGCCAATATCACTGATGAACAAAGAGGCAAAAAGCCTCAACAAAATACTAGCAAACAGAATCCAGCAGCACACTGAAGGGATCATAAACCATGATGAAGTGGGGTTTACCCCAGGAATGAAAGGATTCTTAAATATACACAAATCAATTAATGTCATACACTATATTAACAAACTGAAGGATAAAAACCATATGATAATCTCAATAGATGCAGAAAAAGCTTTGGAAAAAATTCAACAACCATTTATTATAAAAACTCTCCAGAAAGTTGGCATAGAGGGAACTTACGTCAACATAATATAGGATATATATGACAAACGCACAGCCAACATCGTTCTCAATGGTGAAAAACTGAAACCATTTCCACTAAGATCAGGAACAAGGCAAGGTTGCCCACTCTCACCACTATTATTAAATATAGTTTTGGAAGTTTTAGCCATAGCAACCAGAGAAGAAAAAGGAATACAAATTGAAAAAAAAGAAGCAAAACTGTCACTGTTTGCAGATGACTTGATACTCTACATAGAGAATCATAAACATGCTACCAGAAAACTACTAGAGCTAATCAATGAATTTGGTAAAGTAGCAGGATACAAAATTAATACACAGAAATCTCTTGCATTCCTGTACACTACTTATGAAAAATATGAAAGAGAAATTAAGGAAACACTCCCATTTACCATTGCAGCAAAAAGAATAAAATACCTAGGAATAACCCTACCTAAGGAGAAAAAAGACCTGTATGCAGAAAACTATAATACAGTGATGAAAGAAATTAAAGATGATACACATAGATGGAGAGATATACCATGCTCTTGGATTGGAAGAATCAACATTGTGAAAATGACTATACTACACAAAGCAATGTACAGATTCAATGCAATCCCTATCAAACTACCAATTGCATTTTTCACAGAACTAGAACCAAAAATTTCACAATTTGTATGGAAACACAAAAGACCCTGAATAGCCAAAGTAATCTTGAGAAAGAAAAACAGAGCTGGAGGAATCAGGCTCCCTACTTCAGACTATAGTACAAAGCTACAGTAATCAAACAGTATGGTACTGGCACAAAAAATGAAAATATAGATCAATGGAATGGGATAGAAAGCCCAGAGATAAATCCATGCACATATGGTCACCTTATCTTTGATAAAAGACACAAGAATATACAATGCAGAAAAGACAGCCTCTTCAATAGGTGGTGCTGGGAAAACTGGACAGCTACATGTAAAAGAATGAAATTAGATCACTCCCTAACACCATATACAAAAATAAATTCAACATGTATTTGAGACCTAAATGTAAGACTGGACACTATAAAACTCTGAGAGGAAAACATAGGAAGA
>NC_041232.1:85145894-85249083 GCF_002837175.3 Physeter macrocephalus | reverse complement strand
CAGCCACTATGGAGAACAGTATGGACATTCCTTAAAAAACTAAAAATAGAACTACCATACAACCCAACAATCCCACTACTGGGCACATACCCTGAGAAAACCATAATTCAAAAAGAGTCATGTACCACACTGTTCACTGCAGCTCTATTTACAATAGCCAGGGCATGGAAGCAACCTAAGTGTCCATTGACAGATGAATGGATAACGAAGATGTGACACATATATACAATGGAATATTATTCAGCCATAAAAAGAAACGAAATTGAGTTATTTGCAATGAGGTGGATGGACATAGAGACTGTCATACAGAGTGAAGTAAGTCAGAAAGAGAAAAACAAATACCATATGCTAACACATATATGTGGACTCTAAAAAGAAAAAAAAAATTGGTTCTGAAGAATCTAGGGGCAGGACAGGAACAAAGACACAGACATAGAGAATGGACTTGAGGACACGGGGATGGGGAAGGGTAAGCTGGGATGAAGTGAGAGAGTGGCTTTGACATATATACACTACCAAATTTAAAATAGATGGCTAGTGAAAAGAAGCCGCATAGCACAGGGAGACCAGCTAGGTGCTTTATGACCACCTAGAGGGGTGGGATAGGGAGGGTGGGAGGGAGACGCAAGAGGGAGGGGATATGGCGATATATGTATACGTATAGCTGATTCACTTTGTTATACAGAAGCAACTAATACAACAATGTAAAGCAATTATACTCCAATAAAGATGTTAACAACAAAAGAAATGATGTGGTTCCAAATATACAATGGAATATTACTCAGCTATAAAAAATCACGAAATAATGCCTTTTGCTGCAGTATGTATGGACATAGAGATCATACTAAGTGAAGTAAGTCAGACAGAGAAAAACAATTATTATATAATATCACTTATATGTGGAATCTAATTAAAAATGATACAAATGAACTTGTTTACAAAATGGAAACAGACTCACAGATCTTGAGATAAAATTTATGGTTACCAAAGGGAAAAAGTAAGGGGAAGTGACAAATTAGGAGATTGGAATTAAATATACATACTACTATATATAAAATAGATAACTAATAAGGACCTACTGTACAGCACAGGGAACTCTACTCAATATTCTGTAATGGTTTATATGGGAAAAGAATGGATAAGAACCTGAAAAAGAACCTGAAAAAGAATGGATACATACATACATACATACATACATACATACATATATATATATGTATAAACTGATTCACTTTGCTGTACACCTGAAACTAACACAAGATTGTAAATCAACTATACTCCAATAAAAACTTTTTAAAAGAACTATAAAAAAACAGAAAATTGTGAAATGAAGAAAAGAGTAGAGCTTCTGGATGCAGTATCTACTGAGTCAATCTCTCGGGCAAGATAAGAGTGTAAAGAAGAGGATTCCTGATGTGTTCTGATGGGGATCCTGGCAGATAGAATGAGTCGGCTATGCAGTGGCCAGCCATACCCCACCTCGTCTTCCTGGTTCACACACAAATTTTGTTCACCTTCCAAGCGCCTGGTCCTTCAAGATTGAGAGAATAACATGATTTTTTCTGAATCCAAGCCAATCATCATTATCTCATTCCAGTTGTTCTTGTTAATTTAGGCCCACGTATGTGATACAATCCTCACCATTACAAGTCTGCTGGGGTAGGAACTTGGTTGCCCCCAACAATGTCACATAAGCAGGGACCTTCTATTCTTATGTCTTTGGACATATTTGTTCCCTTGATCTGCAAGAACTATCCTGGGACCAAGTCCACAACCCGAGGATATCAGAACAGAAATACAGGGAGAGTCTGGGTCCTCTATCCTTCACTGAAATCACCTTATTCCTCAACTTCTTGTTATTCCTGATACTAAATATCACCATTACTTGAGATGCTTTTAGTTTTATCTTCCTTTATGTGTAGCCAAAAGCATCCTAAATGATATGGGCTTCGAGATACACCAGGAAAAATGGGGGCTGAGTAGATGTTCCTTAGTAATAAAGACGGGGGGGAAAAAGATCTCAAGTCAGGCAGTAAACATTGACGGAGGCTCTTGAGTACTGGGCAGGATAATGAACGCGAATGCAGAATGGAGAAATATCGTGAAATCTCCACATGGCACCCTTGAACACAGCTCCTTGGTCCGCTGGATTGGAACTCCCTCAAAGTTGCTGCCGAAGTTCTGCAGAAGAAAAGCAAGAAGGATTCAAAATCTTATCTGGAAGACAGTGACACGTACAGACGCCAGCAAGTGTGTCATGCTGAAAACGAATTACGTACTTCCAATTTGTAAAAGTATTAGTGCAAATAATTTCCACCTAATGAAAAAAGCTCATTAGAATAAAATGGTAGATTGGAACTAGAAAAATAGCTCTTTATTTGTAATTGGTTCAGGCAAACTTTGTGAAGGAGGTAAATTTCCAAAAGCTCCCTGGAAAAAAAGACACCGTTTCCCCCATTCACCACCTACTCATCTGTTCTAGCTTATAAACTCATAGAAGATGCGCAGGTTTTTTTCCTCATTAGTTTTATGTAGCACCCAACATAAAGATTAGTAAAAGAGGCCACTTTCCCTAAGTACCATCTTCCTTTCTGTTTACTTAGGATGACTGGACCAAGTTCCCATAGATTTCTGGCTTTGGCACATTTACTTACCCTGTTCTGGCAAGAGTTGACTGCTCTCAGACAAGGTAAACAATGACTGGTAACTAAAAAATAAGTATAAGATGCTGGTTCTGCCTTGCTGTGCACCACTTGTGGTCTATTTATTGACATTAAATCTTAAAAAGAACAGTATTTATGGAGAAAACCACTGGGTTTCCCAAGAGGCATAGACAGCAAGAATCCAGCAGGGGACAGAGAGGGAGGTGGAGGTGTAGTGTGAGAAGGGATTCACAAGGGAAGCTTCGGCTAGTGGGATGTGGGCAGCGTGGTAGAAATGTGCTTTACTAACCTCTAGTTCTTATAGAAAAAGAATCTTAAGACCCACTGCCACTGCAAGAGAAGCACTTTCTTACAAGTCACTTTGGCTGTGACCAAGCACTATATACATGGAAGGTGTTATTCCTATCATGCTGTCCCTGTCTTTTCTAAATTTGCCTACCCATCCCTAGTGCACTAATGCCTTCTTTCCCACAATTTTATGTGGAGAAGCTGATTATGGTGCAGCTGATATTTCCAGTCATTGTTTATCTTCTAAAAGGCAGCTAATGTAATAAACTAAAGGATATGCTCCCTCTTTATTCTCTTTACCAAATGTGAAAGCACCAAATTCAGCAGAAACCCTGGGAAGTTTTGTCTAGGACACAATGAAATACCTTATTATCTTTAGAAATGAGGACAGGATTGCAGTTACATTGCATATTTCAATATTTGAATGAGTCCTAGAATCCTATTACTTCCATGTGGTTTTCCATTAACAAAACCCTGCATGATCTCATAAGACTGTGTGGTAGAGGAAAATGCACTGCCCTGGAAAGAAGAGACGTGCCTTCGGGCCCCACCTCCGACCCTTATCCTCTGTGTGACCACCGTGGACAAGTCATTTAAACTCTTACTGTGGCATGAATTCACAGTCGTAAATCTGCTCAGGAAGAATGTTACTTGTCTTTTATTTCCTTAAAACTAATTGAGTTTAACATAAAGGACTAACCTGGCAAGTGCTTGGCCTCCCGGTTCACCCATGAGAGGTGCAATGCCCAGCTGATGCATCCTTTTGGAAAGCTTTACTCTTTTGCTTCTGGGCACACCAGGGACTCAAGACTCTGCAAAGTTTGAGGAACCCGGTGTCCCCAGCTTAGCACCCCCACGCTGAGTTCTCACATCTTCCTGGAGAGACACTGGGAACCCAGAAGATAGCCGGCCAAGACACTCTATGGCCTCCACCCCATCTGGGGAGCTAGCTTTCTGTTCTTCTCTGGCTTCCTTCCAGGGCATTATCTTCTCCACTTCCCTTTGTGCATAAAGGCTCAGAAGAGGCAGGCTGAGGGTCCTCTATACAATTTGGTCTCCCATCACCCACCACCCTTCTCTGCTAGAAAGAACATGCAAGAAGGGCAGAGATTTTCATCTCTGCCTAAAATATTAGTATCTAACACATAGTAGTGTTCAATAAATAAGTGTTGAAAAAGTGAATGAGTGAAAAAAGCTGGCAACCTAGGGCAACAATACCCAGAGGGATTATGGAATGCTTATGAGGAATTGCAGCACACGTGTATACACACACACACACACATTTATTAAGCTTATTTAATTACGTACCTAGCTTCATCTACTAGTATTTGGCACTCATTGTTTCCTTTTTTTTTTACATTTTTCCTTTTTTTTCCTTCCCCCTCCCTATATCTTCAAGCCCATTCTCTAGTAGGTATGCATCTTTATTCCCGTCTTGCCCCTAGGTTCTTCATGACCTTTTTTTTTTTTTTCAGATTCCATATATATGTGTTAGTATATGGTATTTGTTTTTCTCTTTCTGACTTACTTCACTCTGTATGACAGTCTCTAGGTCCATCCACCTCACTACAAATAACTCAGTTTTGTTCCTTTTTATGGCTGAGTAATACTCCATTGTATATATGTGCCACATCTTCATCATCCATTCATCTGTTGATGGACACTTCAGTTACTTCCATGTTCTGGCTATTGTAAATAGAGCTGCAATGAATATTTTGGTACATGACTCTTTTTGAATTATGGTTTTCTCAGGGTATATGCCCAGTAGGGGTATTGCTGGGTTGTATGGTAGTTCTATTTTTAGTTTTTTAAGGAATGTCCATACTGTTCTCCATAGTGGCTGTATCAATTCACATTCCCACCAACACTGCAAGAGGGTTCCCTTTTCTCCACACCCTCTCCAGCATTTATTGTTTCTAGATTTTTTGATGATGGCCATTCTGAATGGTGGGAGGTGATACCTCACTGTAGTTTTGACTTACATTTCTCTAATGATTAATGATGTTGAGCATCCTTTCATGTGTCTGTTGGCAATCTGTATATCTTCTTTGGAGAAATGTCTGTTTAGGTCTTCTGCCCATTTTTGGATTGGGTTGTTTGTTTTTTCAGTATTGAGCTGCATGAGCTGCTTGTAAATTTTGGAGATTAAGCCTTTGTCAGTTGCTTCGTTTGCAAATATTTTCTCCCATTCTGAGTGTTGTCTTTTTGTCTTGTTTACGGTTTCCTTTGCTGTGCAAAATCTTTTAAGTTTCATGAGGTCCCATTTGTTTATTTTTGTTTTTATTTCCATTTCACATTAGGTCTTTAATCCATTTTGAGTTTATTTTTGTGTATGGTGTTAGGGAGTGTTCTAATTTCATTCTTTTACATGCAGCTGTCCAGTTTTCCCAGCACCATTTATTGAAGAGGTTATCTTTTCTCCACTGTATATTCTTGCCTCCTTTATCAAAGATAAGGTGACCATATGTGCATGGGTTTATCTCTGGGCTTTCTACCCTGTTCCCTTGATCTCTATTTCTGTTTCTGTGCCAGTACCATACTGTCTTGATTACTGAAGCTTTGTAATATAGTCTGAAGTCAGGGAGCCTGATTCCTCCAGCTCCATTTTTCATTCTCAAGATTGCTTTGGCTATTTGGGGTCTTTTGTGTTTCCATACAAATTGTGAATTTTTTTGTTCTAGTTCTGTGAAAAATGCAATTGGTAGTTTGATAGGGATTGCACTGAATCTGTAAATTGCTTTGTGTAGTATAGTCATTTTCACAATGTTGATTCTTCCAATCCAAGAACATGGTATATCTCTCCATCTATTTGTATCATCTTTTGTTGATTCTTTCAATCCAAGAACATGGTATATCTCTCCATATGTTTGTATCATCTTTAATTTCTTTCATCAGTGTCTTATAATTTTCTGCATACACGTTTTTTGTCTCTTTAGGTAGGTTTATTCCTAGGTATTTTGTTCTTTTTTATCAATGGTACATGGTAGTGTTTCCTTAATTTCTCTTTCAGATTTTTCATCATTAGTGTATAGGAATGAAAGAGATTTCTGTGCATTAATTTTGTATGCTGCTACTTTACCAAGTTCATTGATTAGCTCCAGTAGTTTTCTGGTAGCATATTTAAGATTCTCTATGTATATTATCATGTCATCTGAATGCAGTACCAGTTTTACTTCTTGTTTTCTGATCTGGATTCCTTTTATTTCTTTTCTTCTCTGATTGCTGTGGCTAAAACTTCCAAAACTATGTTGAATAATAGTGGTGAGAGTGGGCAACCTTGTCTTGTTCCTGATCTTAGTGGAAATGGTTTCAGTTTTTCACCATTGAGGATGATGTTGGCTGAGGGCTTGTCATATGTCGTCTTTATTATGTTGAGGAAAGTTCCCTCTATGCCAACTTTCTGGAGGGTTTTTATCATAAATTGGTGTTGACTTTTGTCGAAAGCTTTCTCTGCATCTATTGAGATGATCATGTGGTTTTTCTCCTTCAGTTTGTTAATATGGTGTATCACGTTGATTGATTTGCGTATATTGAAGAAGCCTTGCATTCCTGGGATAAACCCCACTTGATCATAGTGTATGATTCTTTTAATGTGCTGTTGGATTCTGTTTGCTAGTATTTTGTTGAGGATTTTTACATCTATGTTTATCAGTGATATTGGCCTGTAGTCTTCTTTCTTTGTGACATCTTTTTCTGGTTTTGGTATCAAGGTGATGGTGGCCTTGTAGAATGAGTTTGGGAGTGTTTTCCCTCTGCTATATTTTGGAAGAGTTTGAGAAGGATAGGTGTTAGCTCTTCTCTAAATGTTTGATAGAATTCGCCTGTGAAGCCATCTGGTCCTGGGCTTTTGTTTGTTGGAAGATTTTTAATCACAGTTTCAATTTCAGGGCTTGTGATTGGTCTGTTCATATTTTCTATATCTTCCTGGTTCAGTCTCGGAAGGTTGAGGCACTCATTGTTTCTTAAATGCACAATGAATGAAGGTTTTCTCAGGTGGTCTCTGCAAGTAGTTGTAAAAGGCATTTTAGTGTACATCATTGTTTAATCACCAAATCAATATTTGAGGAAGGGGTGTTATTCCCATATTACAGATGGGCAAACAGTGGCCCAGGGGAGTGAATCACTTTTTCACCATAACTATCATAGTGAGAGGAAGAGCCAGAAGTGATACTAGGCCAGGGTTCTTTGTACTGCTCTGCAACTTATTTCCAAACAAATGAAAAAAACTCCCTATTCCTCCTCACCTAAAGGATACAGACTCGTGTCAAATTTTCTCATAACTCAGAGCAAGGAAAATGTATGTGATACTTAAACTATGAAAAAAAATCACAGTTTCTCCAGATCTTGCTCTGATAACATCTAAATAAGTAAATATGATATGCTTAATGGAATTTAAAATGTTTCTCAAATTTCAGTACCAAGTCCAAGAGAATACAGATTATATACAAACATGAGTTTGTACATGAGTACAAATACATGAGTACTTGTAGCATTTTTACTCTCCCATATTTCCAAGTATGATTTTTATTGTTTGTTATGTATTAAACTTTTGAATACCCAAATGGTTTGTAAAAGCTTTTATTAAAAAATCCCAACTTTTGGATGGATAGCCAAATTGAATCTGAACCCTGAAACATCTGAGCCATATGATGAGTTATTTGCTCACACAATCTCACTGAATATACAGGGAGTTCTATTTCGTGGAAGGCAATTTTAGTGAAATGCTCAGGAACCAGAAATCTTTAATTATCTTGACATTGTCCTGCTGAAAGGGAAATGATCAGGAAAGAAGAGAAGGAAGAAAGACGGTTGGAAAATTGAATAAGGAAAGAAACTGCTTCTCATCTTCTTTGGAAATAGTCTAGGATTGAATAATAAATGAATGAATGACCAAAAAAAGAAGGAGAAAAGACTGCAGAAGGGAAACGAGTCAAGGAAGGAGAGAAAAGGCGGACCAAGGAGGCTACGAGAAAGGAGTTTCTGTTTAGCAGCTTCCTATGGCTGGGCTGGAAGAAAATGACAACTCTGCAAACTCCTTTCATTTTCCCTACATTCCTGGGGTCTTCTTGTTCTGGGACAAGAAGGCGAGGAAGAGAGGAAGGGAGGGAGAGGGGATGGGTATGAAGGAAGGAAGGAAATCAGAGAGTGAAAGAGGGAGGGAAATAAAGAACGAAGGGAGAGAGGGCAGGAGTGAGAAAAGCAGGAAAGAAGGACAGAGTGGAAAGATGGAGAGAGGAAATTCAGAGACTGCTACAATTACGCATGCTTGTCACCCCTACAGACACTTTGTGTCAAGCAAGTGTTTTACGAAACCAGTGGACGAGTTCCAACGCATTGAGTGTTGGGCTGAAATGCAGAATGCTTTTTGCTCACAGATCCATTTTGTTGGTGAGGGAAATAATTTTGGTCGTTAAACCTCCATGTCTTTATATTTCTCAGACGACAAAGTTGGGATGTCTAGAAAGACCTCCCCCGATTCTTCCCATACCTGGATCCTCTTCATCTGTAAGGTTCCTGGGAGGCTGCCTTCACCACCGGCTCTACATGTCCATGTAAATACCTACCCCGGTGTCCCAATTCTTGGGACATATTAGCCATTAGTCAAATCCTTATTCAGTGAATGAACAAGTTGACATTTATCAGGGAGTGATGGTAATATACGAAAAATTACAAGAGAATGCCTAAAGGTAAAAGAATACTTTCCCCTCTTTGTATTATTATTATTAGCATCAAACATAGCGGTAAGAAGAATGGACTGGGTCTCCCTCCCCTTTCTATCCCCCATGCCAATCTCAGAAGGCACTCAATAAATGTCACAGAAAAGAAGGAAGAGGGAAGGAAAAGAGGGAAGGAAAGAAAGGAGAAAGGAAGTGTGACTGGAGGAAGAGGAGAGAAAGAGAAGAAAACACACACAGCAAAAAAACAGACTTTCAGTCAATACTGAAAAGGGCCAGTGTAACCCAGGGGGTCTTGCTCTCCCCCTAACCTCTGCCCCACTTCCACACGAGGATATACTGGATAAGAAATAACATAAGTAGAAATAAAACTCTCCAAATCAGAAACAAAGAGGAAATTTATAACAGGATGGGGAAGCTGAGTTAAAGACCAAAGGTCCATGGGGTCCTATGAACATGAGTTTATAATTTCAACAACTGTAGAGAAGCCATTCTTAGCTGTAAGCCCATGTGCAGGGGAAACCTGGAACAGAGCAACCTAAGGAGAGAGTCATCCTCTCCATTTCAAGCTGGCATAATAGAAATTCTCTCCCCAGCTTAGGAACTCAGCACAAGGTCTGGAAGAATCACTAGTGAGAAATCAGAACCTTAAAATTCTGCTGTGCTTGGGGGTGGAGCCTGGCTTTGAGTGACTTACGTGGGTGGGAGGTAGGGGATCTACTAGCCCAAAATCCACATGAAACTTGGTCTGAAATGAACCCCATCTTCAGAGCTCTGGAAGAGGCAGATCCTAACGGTATCACGTGGCTGATGCTACAGCCTGGGGCACAGAAGACACTCGTGGAAAACAAAATGCTAAAGATGAGCTTGTGGTCAAAAGTGATACAGCAGGATGAGAACCAAATCAGCAAGGACAACCAGCAGATGCCACAAATGACAGAATTTACACCCAGGAATAATAAATAATCAACTCTAAAGGAAGTAGGTTTGAAATTATCAAGGAAATGAAAGAAGGAATAGACACCATAAATTTAAAACACAACATGATAAAAGAAACAAACTGAAAAGTATGAAGAAAGTGTAGTCATTGAAATTTTAAAAAGTCTTAACCTGTAGATTAAATGGTAACATCAGCCTACTCTTATTTAACTATTGTCTCAACTGCATATACATACATTTGTATAATCCCCACATCAACTCTATGAATTAAGTTCAGCTGAGCCTTGAACAGCATAGGGGTGAGGGTTTTCACCCCCTGTGCAGTTGAAAGTCTAACTTACAGCCAGTTCTACATCCACAGATTCAACCAACCTGGATCATCTAGTATTGTAATATGTATTTATTGAAAAAAAATCTGCGTATAAGCGGGCCCACACGGTTCAAACCCATGTTGTTCAAAGGTCAACTGTATATATTAATTTTATTCCTACCTTTCATGTGAAGAAATTGAGACACAGAAGTTAAGTGGCCAGGCCAAGCTCACACCAAACAAGCAGTAAAGCCATGATTCAAACTAAGAAGTCTGGATCTTAGTCTCAACTCCAAACCACCAGCCTTTCTTGTCTCTCAGCATATTCTAGCAGAATTTAGAGGGAGCTGAAGAGAGAATTTGGGATTTGGAAATTGAACAAAAGATCTAGGGAATACACAGAATGAGATAGAGAAACAGACATGAAGAAACAGAAATGAGAAGTCAGGAAAGTTGGAGAACATAATGAGGGGCTCCGTTAAGTCTGTTGGGAGCTCTGAAGGAGAGACCAGAGCAAAGGAAGGAAAGGCAACATCAGAAGGGTTAATAGGTTAGAACTGACTGAAAGAACAGGAGTATTCCTGTTGAGAAAGTAGTACTAGTTCCAAGCAGGATTAATGAAAAAAGTCTATACCTGGACACACCTTAGTGCAATTTCACACATCAAAACTCAAGAAGCTATCTTAAAAACTACTGACAAGAAAAGCATCAAAGAGCAAATCCAATTCACAGAATACCTATGAGCTACAAGACATGCTATATACTACTAAAGGATGAACTTCAGACAACATGACATTGAACCCAAACAAGGAAGAGGTAGGTGTAGAGCACAGGTACAAAAATAATTTTTTCCATCCCTACCACCAGATTCAAATCCCAGCCAAGTTCTCCTGTAAGTGTTTGTTTCCTGCTGTTTCTCCCATACCCATTGTGGCTTCCCACCAGCCAATTATCTGGGCTACTCCAGAGGGAAATTTCCAAATACAATTTGGTCGTAACCTCTGCCCTGCCTCCATCAACCCGCCATGCTTAAAATATGTTGACAGCTCTTGGACTAAAAGTCAAAATCCTATAAGTCTCTGCCTGGCCTCCCATTTCCTAATTCTCCAGCCTCTGTTCACTCCTCTCCCTCTTGCACCAACTCCGGCCTCATTGACTTTCTTCCAGGCTCCACACTTGGCAAGGTCTTGCCTGGCCTGTGCCCCAGTGCAGAGCTTTTCCACTCCCTTACATGCTCACGCCCTTGATCCCCTCAACTTCTTTCCATCCTACAGACCCAAGTCTAAGGTAGATGCTTTTGTTTCACATGGCCCTGGAGCCTCTTTCATTCCTTCATAGCTCTTAATCCAGTTTCCAAAGAAACCCACATTTTAGCAATTATCCGATTAAGTGTGTCTCCGTAGAAGAGGCTTTCTTGGTACCTGGCACATAATAGGTGATCAAAAAGTATTTGTTCATTGAATGAATAAATGTCTGTTTATAGATGTACAGATGAATGGAGATGTCTCAAACGATATCCACCCAGTGTTAAGTGTAGCTGGTTAGACTTGGGATGCTTTTAATCTTATTTTAAATTCTAGTATTTGAAAGTTTTATAGTGATCAGGTTATCATTTTTTTTTAATTAATTAATTTATTTATTTATTTTTGGCTGTGTTGGGTCTTTGTTTCTGTGCGAGGGCTTTCTCTAGTTGTGGCAAGCGGGGGCCACTCTTCATCGCGGTGCGTGGGCCTCTCACTGTCGCGGCCTCTCTTGTTGCGGAGCACAGGCTCCAGACGCACAGGCTCAGTAGTTGTGGCTCACGGGCCTAGCTGCTCCGTGGCATGTGGGATCCTCTCAGACCAGGGCTCGAACCCATGTCCCCTGCATTGGCAGGCAGACTCTCAACCACTGCGCCACCAGGATCGCGGTGCGTGGGCCTCTCACCGTTGCGGCCTCTCTTGTTGCGGAGCACAGGCTCCAGACGCGCAGGCTCAGTAGTTGTGGCTCACGGGCCCAGCTGCTCCGCGGCACATGGGATCCTCCCAGACCAGGGCTCGAACCCGTGTCCCCTGCACTGGCAGGCAGATTCGTAACCACTGTGCCACCAGGGAAGCCCCAGGTTATCATTTTTATGAACATAATTTGATTTTCAAAAAATAATAAACCAATTAAATGGCAGGTATTCAAGTAGAATCAGCAGAAGTCTGTGAGGCAGCTAGGGAGTTTTCTGAGGGGAAGAATGTGTACTTTAACCCAAATCTAACTAAAAAAACAGCACAAAAACTTCCTGCTTTCCCGCATTTGGTCTGTGCCCACTGACTCTGTCTTAGAGCTGGCCAAAGGAGAAATATGATACAGCATGAGAGGAAGCTTCCAGATTATGTGCACTCAGCACTCAGAGAGTCCATAGATCCTTCCTCATCCTGCTCCCTGCTTGTCAGGGATGGAGAATTCCCACCTGACTTCTCTCCTCCCTTTCACGGCCACGGGCTCAGCTGCCAACCTCCGAGAGCTCCCCGCAGCCAACCACGGCTCCCCGGCAGGTGCTGTTTGCTCCCTCAAGCCCATCCTTCTACATTCACATGCTCCATCACACACCCTCACGCACCCCGACACTTCCACACACAAACTCTCTCACCCTGCTCGTTCACAGAGTCCTTGTGGGGTGTAACCGACCTCCGCATTTCTTTGGCCACTGGCGTTTGGGGCACTGCTTGGTGCCGTGAAAGCCTGCTTTGGGAAGCACCAGATTTCCCCAGAATCAGCGCACTTTACACTTTTATCGACACATCACAGTACCTTACGGCCATGAGCCGTCTGCCCCACCAGACCGTGCGCCCTTGCAGGATGGGATCTGTCTTATTATTTCTGTTAATCACCTCATGCTCAGCAGATGGCAGGCACCATAGCGATGACTCAGCCAATGACGGGTGACACGCGCGAGCGTGTCTCCGCGTGAGCGGAAAGGGACGTGAGTGTCAGGGCAGACAGAACATTATAATGGTGCATCTTTCTCCACAAGGTTTGCATGGAGGAAAATGGGGCAAGGAAACTGATCAGACAACTGAGGGGCTCGTGGATAAACAGATCCCCAGTCCTGAAGGGGGGACCGTGGGGTGGGAGTTGCATTTGGCAGCTTTACCCTGGGACCTTGCTCCAGAGATGGGGTGTGAGCTGACGCCATGCCGGGAGCAGTGAGGCACTGAGCCCAAGAGACACTGACTAGTCCAAGCTGGACTCAGCACGTCCATCAGACGTGAACCCTGTGGGCCCCTGAGGGGGGTGTGTGTGTGGAAACTAGTGGTACAGCATCAACGCATCAATAAGGAAAAATCCAAGCCCGGAGAGAATATATGTAGGACGCAAGGTAGTGGGTCAAACTCTAGCCAGGCTGTGGTTTGTTTGGGGGAACCGCCCAAGAGCCCCTAATGGGCCAGGTCAACCCTCGGTCTGCAAGTGCATGCTTCATGAGGCCTCCTGGGAGCAGGGGCAGGACAGGTGGGTGTCCTATCACAGCAAGAAGGACCCCCAGACTCTGGGCGTGGGCACACCAGGCTCCTTCCAGCCCCCGTTGGACAGTGGGAAGGAGAGGCAAAAGGGACTGGCCTAATCTGAAGGTCTCAGAAGACATCTAATGTCACGAGGCAGGAGTCCCCAGCGGAATCATGCCCTGGCTTTGTACAAGCAGGACACCCAGTCTTCATGTCCCTCACCTGCCATCTCCAGACCCATCCTTAGAGAGCACTACACAGTCTGGTGGGGTCCCATTCTCACCGTCAGACTTGCAGGGTGGGGAGGAGTGCAGTCTTGGTTCTCGTTGCCGAACCACAGTGAAAGGAGAGGGAAAAACAGGTCCTTGCCAGTCATTTTCATCCAGGAACATTGTCACAAGTGGAGGGTGAATCACACGCTACTCTCAGAACTTTGTAGGTGCTGGCGGAATAGCATGGGAAGCTCGCCACCAGGATGTGGGGGGAAACGGACATTCTGCATCTCAAACAAGGGACCCCCATGTGAACACGTAGAGCACAGTCCCAAAGTGAGATCAACCCTTCCCAGAAGTTCAAGGACAATATTCCTTAGGTCTGCAGTCAAAAACTCTGCTTGATATCTAGTCACCCAGCCCTCTCTTCCAAGTGCTTAGAGTTGGGAGAACATTCCCTTTGGGTAACTATTTTGTCAGAGAAAAGAGGGAGTGAGAGGAGAGCTTACGTCTGTCCCGAGTCAGGGAGGCGTGATGCCGAGATGACTTTTCACTCGACGCATTTGAAACTTGCTTCCATCACTCACCCTCAACCCAAGTAGTTAAGGTGGTAAATTCATGGATTATGGATTGCTGGTTGTAGGGATTTTTTTTCTCCATAAAATACAGCATACAAGGGTTATAAACACACAATACAGATTATCAGACTATAAAAAGGCATAACAATACAATATGATTCATAGCTGGCATGGGCACAACATTTTGCTGGAAGATTAAAGACTCTGTGACTTAAATAACTTTTATTGTAATGCTTTCAACAGATCTAACGGAAAACAAACGGATTCTGCCTGGTGATATGACTGGTGAGTAGTACCCAGTAAAATCCCCAGAGGGCTATTCATCTCTTCAGTCTAGCTGAGATGGTTCCACTTTGGTGAACATTTTGCAACCAAGCCGGGAGCTTTCTGAGCTTCGAGGTAGTATACCAGTCTCCTAGGATGCGCTGTGTTTGGCTAAAGACAGCAGGTATCCTCCAAGTCACACCACTGATGATGAGTACTAGGTACCCCTGTCCCTCCTTCCAGCCTCCTGCACAGGCTCTCTTGGACCCCGTCCAAGAATTAATTTGTGGTAATCTGGTCCCCAAATAAATAACTTTTGTCTTATCCAGCACCTTGAGTTTCACAAGGAACAATATGCAGCCCTGACAACGGGCACGTTGCACACGAGCACGGGGAGACTCCTCTCTGAGCATCTACAATTCAAAGGCAGAGATGAGGGCTGAAGTCATCAGTCTGTCCCCGTCTGCTGCATCCAGGCTGAGCTGGACGTGGAGCTCTTGGCTCTGTCCCCCAGCGACGGTTTGCAAGCAGTGACAAGTGGAGGGTCCTGACGTCCTTCCGTCCTCCGGCTTCGACGCACAGGCTGCTGGCAGAGCTTTCCATCAGAATAGAGATGCTCTGTGTCCATGAAGTGGAACCCTGTCTGCTCCAGCCCCTGGATTGGCTAAGCCGGTGAGCAGGGCAAACGCTTAGTTCCCGAGAGCTGTTGGCAGCCTCCTGCTCTTTGTTCTTCAGAATGTGAAAATAGTGTAAATAGCAGCATCTGTAACGGCCCCTGCTGCTCTGACCGCCAGCCAAATCCATTTTTTTTTTCCTGCTCTCCCTGTCGAGCCATCCACATGCCTCACACAGGCGTGAACCACAAAGATGGTGCAGCGTGGAGACCCCAGAGTGCAATGGAGATGCAGGGCTGACCCCGCCTCCATGTGGAGGCCCAGGGAGGGCTCCAGGATTCCGGGGCTTCTGGCAGAATTCAAAACTCCATATGCTGCATCACGGATGTTTACCAGATTTACAGGATGATGTATACAAAATGCATTTTTGCCCCTTCTTCTCCCCACAGCCCACAGAAACACCACACCTCACTCCTGAATAGCTGCAGGAACCTAAGCTGAATTTTATGCTTTGGAATTTTTAAAAGGGGATTATTTTTACCCATGGGTCCTCTGACTGTACTGAGATGAACCCTGGCATGAGTAACTCAAGGAATTCTGCAGTTGATGGCAACCATGAGATTTCACATTTTGCCCGGATCTTTCCACGGGGCCGGATCCAAAGTGTTCGTTTTTCTTGGATCTTATAATTTCCTTTCTCTGTCTGCCATCTCTGCTAATTGACAAAAGAAAAGGCCGTTATTTTCAGCATGTCCAAAGAATCCGCACTGTTTTTCTATCCAAGTGGCAGATGTCACTGGACTGTGAATGGTATCCTAAAGTTCTCGAAGGCCTAATCAAAATTAACGTCATCTTGATTTTAGAAATAAGGCGCATAGGGTCAGTAAGATTGCTTCGTGTTATTATAACTTCCAAATCACTTTGAGTATCACTCCAAGGCAACCTTAGTATAGAAAGGTAGAACTGCCAACTATATTCATCCTTTTTAAAAAATGTGTATCTTTCTAACACATGTCAACCCCAAAGATATAAAATGCTAGTCTCTGAGGAACAGCCTATAATTGTGTTTTAAAAATACACACCAATAACTCTCCTGTGTGTAAGAAAATTCTGTACATGGGTGAAGTATGTGCCCACAGAATGGCCATCCTATTCTGTGGTGCTTAAAGGTTAAAACTGGCATAGATCTGAAATGGTCTAGTACTAAAGCAAGCAGGGATGTATTTTCAAGCTAACAGTAAACGATGGTCTTCAGAATTTCAGGATAGTAAATACAGGCTGTTTTGTTAATGCTTCCAGTTTCTTCCACCCGTTCTTTAGTACACATTTTCCTCTAAATGAATCCTTTCTACAGGCAGAGGCCTGGTCTGTCCATAGCAGGGTCAGACTAACAGGTTTTACTGTCTTTACCTTTGATTGGTTGAAAATCAACTAGTTTGGCCTGCAGTAATCACGTTGGCTGAAGAATGCAACCGAAAAGCCCAGGTGGCACATGCGAACATCATCATTTTGATGGTAAAGCTGGATTTACTTTTCCCCACAAACCAATTTGGTGAACATCTCCTCTTCCTCTTTCCTCCTCAATGAAACCCAATCAAACCAGTTTTGGAAGATGTTTCAGGCCAAGTGGCAGTGAGGCGTCTTGTATGATTGCATTTGTAACCAGCAATACTGTGTGTTTGTTAGGGTTCTCCAGAGAAACAGAACCACTAGGCCATATAGAAATAGACATAAGGGGACATTTATTATAGGAGTTGGTTCACGTGTTTATGGAGGCCGAGAAGTCCCACTATCTGCTGTCTGCAAGCTGGAGGCCCAGGAAGCTGGTGGTGAAATTCAGACTGAGTCTAAAGACCGGAGAACAAGGGGCACAGGTGCCCGATGGCAGGAGAAGATGGATGTCCCAGGTCAGGCGGCGAAGGGATTTGCCCTTTCTCTGCCTTTTTGTTCTATTGAGGCCCTAAACAGATTGGGTGGTGCCCACCCACACTGGTGAGGGTGATCTTCTTTACTCAAATCTGCTGATTCCAACGTTAATCCCTCTAGAAACACCCACACAGACACACCTGGAAGTAAGATTTTACCAGCCATGCGGGCATCCTTTAGCCATGCAATTGACTGTCACACCCTGGCATCATGTAGTTATGTTCTCAGGGTCCTGCAGACGTCAGACGGAACAAGCAGCGTGGCGGCCTCACTACACGTGCTCTAGGCTCTCTGCCAGCGGGTCCCCTGCGTGGATACAACTGGTCAACCTGCAGCCTAGAAGGGATGTTCTGGGCAGATGTGAAGTCCTGGGACAGGGAGGATTCCCCTCTTCAGGTCTCACTTCCCAGTGGGAAGCAATGGAACAGAGAGAGAGAGAGAGAGAGAGAGAGAGAGAAAGTCAGAACCTGAAGCAGCTCCCATGGTTGAAGCAGCTCCCATGGTTGAGACCAGAAAGGTCTCTTCATGGTGTTGGGAGTGGAGCCTAAAAAAGCTGCCATTTTATGTCTTGCAAAATCAGTCTATAAGTTGATGGACACACGACAGAGCTGGCCTGACTGGGGGGTTTCCTCAGTGGCCCCCAGGTGAGGGGGTGACAGCCAGGTGGTCAGGGACCACCTCTCTTGCTTTCCAGCCTTCCTGTGGGGTCTGAGGGGTCTGCATCAAGAGTTTCCTCAGCCTTGTTTCCGTCATGAGTTTTTCACTTCAGTTTATTTTCCTCAGCATTTCGTGCCCCTGCCAGAGAGGGAGCCCTTGAGGCGGGGACTGCATCCAATCTCACCTTTCTGTTCCCAGAGGAGCCTAACTCGCTGCTTCACGTAGGGCAGCTACTCAACCGATGCTGGTTAACATGGATACTCATCCCCCAAAATATCAACCAGTTGTATAACGTTTTAAAATATCAAATTTTCCAAATATGAAAAATAGACACAATAAAACATTACAAAAAGGGGTTCTTCTCAAACATCATCAGTCATGGTCAATGGGTTCGAGGTACCAATATGTGGCTCTGCCCGTTCACTAAACCGCTGCGACAGTTCCCCCCTCGGTCCCAGTTGTACCGAAGAAAAAGAGAAAGGAACAGACAGACTGACAGCACCACGGGACCAGAAGGATCAGACGTACCCCTGCAAGAGGGGATCCTCGGCTCCCAGAGACTAGATACCACGTCGCAGGGGAGAGGGGAGCCGGTGGCCTGGAGGGAAGGAGTGAGGCCCCAGAGAGCTCCAGGGCACAGGACTTTCCGCTGGGAGCACTGGAAAGAAGCTGATGGAAGAAGCTGATGACACCCAGCGGGTGCGGAGCTGCCGTCCAAAGCACCCTCCAGTCACCTGTGCAGCCAGCCATGAGCCACCCACTGGGCTCTGGACGCTGCTCAGGGCACCCGCCTGAGGGCACCACCTGTCGTCCTAGGTCCTGGACATTGTTAAGCCTCAGAACTGAAGCTGGGGACTTGGCCATCTTGTGATTGGAGGCAACACAAGGGAAAACCTCAACTCAGCAGAGGTGGGACCAGATGGGCTGCTCTCCCACTTGCACACCACTCACTGAAATGGTTATGAGAGGCCCATGAAGAGGGCCCAATGTCGGGGTGGCGCTCCATAACGGTAAGATTTCTTTGATGTTTATTCTATAAACTCATGAGTTGTTACATGCCCATACTTACGTAATGGGCACCCCTCTGCCACCTCCCCCCATGAGAACATCTGTAGGGACAGGGAATACAGAGCCCTCAACTGTGGTTCAAGAGAAACCCAAGAGGAGAGACGGTGCCCTGGCGGGCAGCTCGGTGGCATGAAGGTGCAGGATGATGCGCGGTGGACCGCCAAGAGCAAAATGGCGCCTCTCTGGGTGCTCCGCTCAGCTTATACCAGACACGTGACCTGCCACGTGCACTATCTCAGTTGAATCAATCTGCCAATTGGATCAAATTAATCAACCCAAAATTAGTTCAAATGGCTTTTTTAATGGAGTAGTTATATAACCAAATGTATTCGATTTTTTAAAAAGTTATGGCACCAAATCATCTTGTTTTGGAATGAAATTTATAACTTTAGAAACCTCAGTGAGAGTGAGAATACCCTGCATGATATTATGATGATGGGCACAGTTCCTTTGACATTGGTCCGAACCCATAAAGCGTACAACATCAAGTCTGAACCATAATGTAAACTGTGGACTTTGGATGGTTACGGTGTGTCAATACAGATTCATCAAGTCTAACAAATGTTCCACCCTGGTGGAGGACATTGATAACAGGAGAGGTTTTGCATATATGGGGGAAGGGGAGGTAGATGGAAAATCTCTGTACTTCCCTTGAATTTTGCTATAAAACTGCTTTAAAAAAGTAAAGTCTGAAAAAACTTTTTTAATCTCACTGACATATGTGATCTAGTTCGGTTTTCATTTTATCCTCTTCAGGTGGTCAGTCCCTATGTCACTACCTCTCTTTTAGAGATTCAGAAATGAGGGTAAGGGGCTGAGTAACTTTCCTAAGCATTAGGGGCAGAGCAGACCTCAGATGCCATCGTCCACATCCACTCCTCTTGTGCCTTCCCCCGCTTTCGACTGTTTATCCATGTAGAAACGCTCTCGACGTGGAGACGATACCACCAGAGTAAAGTATCTGGAAAACGCTGTGGGCCAGTTCGTGATTCCAACAGTGTTGGAAACCTGAAGAATTACAAAGAAGTTATGTGTCATGACGGTTATATACACAACGGGAGATTGAAACTTCATCACTTTAATAACAAAGTTGAAATGGCTTCGCATCAAAGCCGTGGACCAGATCCACAACAGTGCCGACCTGCAGATGATAAATGTGCTACTTGAAAACATAGTTTCCATCCCCTTCTTGTGTATCATCTTGAGCTTGCAGACATCAGTCACGGCAGGACTGTGCTGCTCAGTCAAAGACCTGCCACGGGCTGTTGAGGCCACAAGTCCAACAGTGAGGGGGTCTGTGTGCTTTCTGCTCACACCTGGGATGTGGACTCAATGGAATTGTACTTGCAAATGTCTTCCTTGATTCTACGTTTCCAAAATAAATATATGGATAATGGGATATACTGTTTGAGAATTAAAGGTGAACATAAAGAATAGAGGTTGGTAATCCAGACTAGACTGACCCCATGAGAGAAATATCCAACCTTTAGTCATGTGTGGACTATACAAATCTCACCATAAAGCATTTTATTTGTCTTTGAAGACCTTTATTTCTGGTCCAGGTCTTGTGCCACATAAAACTCCCAGGTGGAGTAATCCCTCCCTCCATCAGGCCTTGTGTGGCACCATTTTTGGCATCCATTTGGCACTTAGCATATGGCACTTACACTGTTGTCTTGCCCCCAGTCTAGAAGACAGCAAATGCATATGGTCTTCTTTTAACTGGCAACATAGACTCCTAAGGCAGCTAAGTGACCAAAGTTTGCTCCCACAGCTGAGCAAACTTTGGAAGTTCCTCAAAAAATTAAAAATAAAACTACAGTAATCCTACTTCTAGGTAGTTATCCAAAAGAATGGAAATCAGGATCTTGAAGAGATATTAGCACTTCAAGTTCATTGCCGAGCTATTCACAGGAGCTAAGGTATGGAACAACTTAAATGTCCATTGATGGAAAAATTGATAAAGAAAAGACGGGCGTATACGTTCATTGGAATATTATTCGGCCTTAAAAAAGAAGGAAATTCTACGACGTGTGACACCATGGATGGACCTTGAGGACATTATGTTAAATGAAATAAGCCAGTCATAGAAGGACAAATATTACATGAGTCCACTGATATGACGTATCTAAAACAGTCAAATTCATAGAATCAGAGAGTAGAATGGTGGCTGTCAGGGACTCAGAGGGAGAAATGAGGCCTTGCTAATCAATGGATATAAAATTTCTGTTATGCAAGATAAAAAAGTTCTAGGGAACTGCATACAACACCATATCTACAGTTAGCAGTACTGTGTTGTACACGTAAAATTGCGTTTTGAGGGTAGATCTCATATTAAGCATTCTTAGCACAAAAAAATAAAATTAAAACATAATAATAATTTTGAAAGCCACCTGAAAGACAGGTACTATGACCATGTCTGTGTCAGAAGTAATGTCGCCGAGGTTCACGCAAGGCGTGGTTCTGGGAACAGTGTCAAGACCCATTGGGGCGGCCTGGCCCTGGAGCCCCATCTGAGCTCTGCTCTCTGTTCCTTCTTTTTTTTAACTTTTTAAAAAATTTATTTTATTTACTTATTTTTCGCCGTGTTGGGTCTTCGTTGCTGTGCGCAGGCTTCCTCTAGTTGCGGTGAGCGGGGCCTACTCTTTGTTGCAGTGCACGGGCTTCTCATTGCGGTGGTCTCTCTTGCTGCCAAGCATGGGCTCTAAGTGCACAGGCTTCAGGAGTTGTGGCTTGCGGGCTCTAGAGCGCAGGCTCAGTAGTTGTCATGTGGGCTCAGTAGTTGTGGCTCGCAGGCTCTAGAGCGCAGGCTCAGTAGTCGTGGTACACGGGCTTAGTTGCTCCGCGGCATGTGGGATCTTCCCGGACCAGGTCTCGAACCCGTGTCCCCTTCATTGGCAGGCGCCACCAAAGAAGCCCTCTTTGTTCCTTTTTGCAGGTCCTCACAGGAAGGAGAGAGAGGCTTGGCCTCCAACTTGCCAACCACAAGGCAAAATCCAAGCGCTTTGGCAGAAGCAAGAGCCGGCCCCCGAGCTCCCAGGGCATGAGAAGCACTGAGAAGCAAAGAGGGCGGAGGAGGCTGCCGGGTGTATGGAGTGTCTCACTATGTTGGTCCCTTCTCTGGACCCAGGTATTTTCCTGCCTCCACTAAAGCAGACTGGAAACAGAGCGCACGTAACTGAGTGTTGGTATCTGCAGGAGGCGGTGGAGCAGGGGCGGCCATGTGATGTTGCTACTATCTCTGATTTTACAGGTGAGAGAATGAGGGATACTTCCTACCCTTGTGAAGCCAGTTCCTCTCCAGCCGGACACCCCCGGCCTTGTAGAACCCAGCTCTCGGACCAAGGGAGGCTGTCGGCCCCTTGGAGAGATTATGGGGAGTGAGGACCCCGAGAGGAGCAGGCCTGGTCAGCGTGGAGGCCGTGGCCGTGCGCACATCCCTCGTGTGGGTCAGGGTCTGGGACACACGAGGCTCTCCAGCTGGTGCTGTCCAAGAGGGCATGCCAAGGAGCTCACGGCCACTGCGGGAAATGGAGCAATCATGCCGTTCCCACTCCTGGGTGCCTACGGCTTCTGGGACCAGTCACCGCATGGTGATGGCATAAATGACAGATACGTATCCTCTCGGTGCTGGAGGCCAGAAGTCTGAAACCAAGGCATCAGCAGGGCTGCACTCCCTCCAAAGGCTCTAGGGGAGACTCCTTCCTTGCCTCCCCCAGCTTCTCGTGGTCCCAGAAGCTTGACTTGTGGCCGCATCGCTCCAAACTCAGCCTCTGTCTTCACATGGCCCTTCTCCTCTGTGTCTCTGTGTTTTCTCTTCTCCTTGTATGGACCCCGGTCACTGGAGTAGACCCCATCCTAATCCAGTATAAGCTCATTTTAGTGAATTATATCTACAAAGACATGATTTCCACATCAGGTCCCAGTCTGAGGTTCCAGAGGGACAGGCATTAGGGGGAATCTGCATGTTTTGTGGGGTGAGCAACAGAGAATTCGAGAAAGATGAGTGTGACTTATAACCAGAGAAGGTATTATGGTGGTGAAGGAGGGAGAAACAGAAACCCACAAGGCAGCCTCACCCCTTCCTTCAAGGAACGTCTGGAAGTAACAATCCGGGGAGATCGTGAGCAGAGAGAGGCATGGCTGGGGGTTGGGGGAGGGGAGAAGAGGGTTTGGAAACTGACTCACTCAGCAAATGCTGCCAGGCCTCCCCGTCCTCCTCCTCCCCCTCCCCGTCCTCCTCCCCCTCCTCCCCGTCCTCCTCCTCCCCCTCCCCGTCCTCCTCCCCCTCCTCCTCGTCCTCCTCCCCCTCCCTGTCCTCCTCCCCCTCCTCCCCTCCTCCTCAGCCCTGGGTGGTCATTACTGAGCTGCCACAGGGTCACAGTGGCAGCCCCCTGTTCTCAGTGAAGTGGGGGCACGGCTTCCAGGGCACACAGAGGTGTGCCCACCTGGCGTGCAAGTGGCAGGGACTCCATGTTGATTGTGAAACATGCCTCGAAGTGAGAAAACTTGTCAAGCATAAAATGTCAACTAAGAATCGAAAACATAGCAACACACGTATAATTAATGATGCTTTTTAGGGATCCTATTTCAAGCCGAAACATACAAGCTTTTAAAGACATTTGTCAGTGTGCATTTCTACCCTCCAAAATGCCTCCATAAAAGAGATTTGGGCAGCACTTTAGTCAAATTTCCATAACCAAAAGATAAAAGACCCAGGGAAGGTAAATAAAGAAGTGAAATGTCCAGAAACAGCCTGGAAACCACCACCCCTGAGTTGGAAATCAATAACATAATTCATTAGTCATGGAAACATCTAACCGCGTCACTCAATAATGTACTCAGTTCCTTCATTAAAGAAATATTCTTTGGCACAAGTAACAATACTGTAATTTTTTATTAGGGAAAAAATGTCAATGTTCTCCTAAAACTCCAAGCCTTGTTTTGAAAAAAATCTGTTTTAAATTCCAGTTTCGTGGAAATTATTAAATTTTTCTACAAGTGTAAAAACAGTCAATTAACTCATTGGATTTAATTTTTCTTTCCATCGAAAATACCCCTAAAAGTCATAAAAATAAATTTGGGGCCACCCTTGTCAACGAACAGAACTGAAACTATAACAGGAATTCGCCATCATTCGAACTTTAAATTCTATACATCCCTGTCCTTCTGCTAGAAGCCACAGTCCTTTGTTCTAGAAGTTTCCTCCTTCCTTGGTTCCCATCACTCCTTCTCTCTGCAAACTCAACTCTCCTCCAAGTTCCCAGTGGATTCCAGCCATTCCTGGAGCCCCCCAGTGGCCACCTTTTCTTGTCACTTGCCCTGTCTTTGACGCCGAATCATTTACTCCATCTCTGAAGTCCTGGAGCATTTCCTTGCTGTGACTCTAGTCACCGGAATCAGGATATCTTTGCGTGCCTGCCATCTTCTCCTTATCTCTTCAATCCTCTTCCCTCTGTGTGTGTCTGTGTCCAAATTTCCTCCTCTCATAAAGACACTGGTCAGATAGGATTGGGGCTCACCCTCATTTTAACTTAATTATCTTTAAAAGACTCTATTTCTAAATGCAGTCACGTTCTGAGGTCCTAGGGGTTAAGATTCCAACCTATGAATTTGAAGTGGGGGACACAATTCAACCTAAAACACCCAGAATGTGATTCCTTTCATCACTGAAATCCCATGGTTCTTAGATTTTTGTTTGTTTGCTTGCTTGCTTTTAACTCTGGACACTCATATCTTGGTCTGTCTGCCGGAGGTATTTAATCACACACCTTTCAAAGACCCCTTTGTCACTGCCCTAGACGGAGTCACAGCCTGGATCTAATAAGTACTCTTTCAAGTTTTTTACTTTTCCTTCCCGTTTCAAAATTGGATCCAAAGTTCCCCTACATGGCACGCCAAAATGTTTGTGCGTTGCAAGCTCCAGGCCCTTAAATTTATGAATTATTGTCTCCTTGAAAGCGAGGCTAACCAGACCTGATTTCCAGGCATTCCCAATGCACATAAAGCCAGACCTGCAATAAAAATGTCCAGTGAGTTCAGACCCTTCTATGGAGAGTTCTAAAAAGACAACCACTTAGGTTTGCTTTTTAATTTTTTTTTCCCTTATACTGAGAAGGATCATGCAGAATCAACCCACTAAAAAAGAATTGTCATAAAATCTCACACCATTGACTTGTAAATGGAATTGAATCTGTAGTGTCTACATAATGATACTATCAAAAAGGAAAAAACTATCACATCCATATAACAGATGAGATATGAAATGACTACCATGGCAGATGAACACCCCAGAGGTATTTTGCTTTATTCGACTCTCTGTTTTTATAACCCCAGTTTCTCTAATTTTAGTTATTCTTTTCCTCAGGTCTCAAGACAGGAGCGGAAAGACTTTTTTTTTTTTCCCCCTTCTAACAAATCACCTCATACAGAAGTCAATAATATAAATACTTACGTTTCTGGAGTCAAGGCTGGGGCTTTATTAAAACTGATTTTTCAAAATGTATTTCTGTTGTTGCTACAGCTGCAGGGAAGCCCTCCCATCAGAATCTCCCCGTCTTATAATCAAAGCCTGTGTGGCGGGAGCTCTGAAGAAGGAAAATGCACTTTGGGAACGCAGACCAGGTTATGTGAGCATCCCGGGGTCAGTCCCGCAGACGGGGACCGACCTGGGGCAGAAAATCAGAGACAAGTTCTATCTGGAGTCCTTCCTCAGGAGCCTCTGCTCCTGCCTGCCTCTCTACCTGTTCGGTCGGCCTCATGACAGCGACCCTCCAAAATCATCAGCAGATGCCCTTCGTGGACGCCCACCTGGAGTCCCACCTGCAACTAAAATGCAGCATCCTCCAAATAAAAAGCCATCAGAATCACGGGCACACGCTTCGCTTCCTGTTGCCGGAGGATGTTCCCCGAGAGCGGAGGCCAGGCAGGGCTAGCTAGTCCCCAGACCCCCCTCCCTCGGCCTCCGGGGGTGTCACGGCCAGTCTCCTTAGGGCTGGAGCCTGCACAGGGCTACACCCCAGGTTCTGAGCCAGGGGTCCCAGGTCAGCATCACCCCCAGGGGTGGGAGGAGGAAAAGAGGGAGGATGTCCAAATGTGCTCAGGAATTATGGGCGTGCCTACGATTCACAAGCTGGAGGGTCCTGGTTAAAGGCTGTGCTTTGGACTTACTAACTATGAGTGGCCTCGGGGACTGGGTCATTCCCACCAGTGTGGTCAGCGGTCTCACTGTGCGGAACACAAGACCTGGCGCTGATGAAGATCTACAGAGGCAGCCAGCCCTCCTCCTGCAAAACCAGCGCCGGTGGGCTTTCTGCACACATTTCACCCGCAAACAGAGCAAGAATGGAGAAAAGGTGGTGCACATGGGCCTCATGAAAGTCTGCAGGATAAAAAGCACAGAGCCGACACACACATGCTAGTAATAAGCATTGCCGGGGCATTAAATGGTGTGAAACCAGAGAGAAAAACAAAAGCAAGTGTGGGAAGAGCAGCCAGGGAGCCTCAGCCACAGCATTTAAAAAAAAATAAACAAACACACAGAAAATAAAAACGCCCCCCGGTGTAAACATGCACTTGTAATGAAACTGGTCCCCCTCCCGCCTTCTTGCTCCTTTCCATCTGAGCCAAACTTTTATTTAGCTTCCGTAGCTCCTTAATTACATTTATGCTTTGTGCCTTTCCTGATTTGTCAGGGCTTAAGGAGATCTCGTTTTCTTTTGTAATTTTCCAAGAAGGTTCAGAAAAAAAGGCACGTGGGCCTTAAAAGAGCTTGCAAAATGATTATTTTCTGCCCATAACCTTCTTTTTCTGGTAAAAAGCAACACGTGTTTATTGTGCAAAATTCGGAAAATAGAGAAAAATATAGAGAAGGTAAAAATTATCCTCAGTTCTTCCTCCCAGAAAGAGTCACAGTTGTAGTGTAGAAGATTTATTTCTATGTTTATTATAGTTGATCAAAAAGAAAGTAAAGGTAAATAGGAATAAAATTTTATTTTATAAAGCGAGGATCATACTATATAATGTATACTGGTTTTATTTAATGTTATGTTGTGAGAATTTTAATATGGCACAAAGTGTTCTTTGAAAGCATGATTGTTAACAGCTTCAAAATATTTTTAATGTGTGTACTATAATTTATTTTCCCATTTTCCTAATCTTGGATAATCAGATGGTTTCGAGTTTCCTCTCGTAAATCAGGCTACAATAACTATCCCTGTACATAAATCCTCGAGCACATTTCTGGTAATATCTTTAGGATACATTCCTAGGCGTGAAATTATTGAGTTAAAAAGAATGAACGTTCTTAAGGCAATGTCTCGATATTAGAAATTTACCCTCCCTCTCACGTGTATGAAAACGTCCATCTCACTGCACCCTCACCAGCAAGGAGTATTTTCTTCAAAATTTATAAACAGATTAGCCTGTATTATAGGTGAAAAGACACTATTTTTCATTTAATTTAATACCAAAGGGCTTGAACACTTTTATTATTTTTTGTTTTCAATTTGAATTCATTTTGCAAATTGCATGCTGTTCTTTTTTAAAAGTAGGATGCTAATTTTTTTTTCTTCAAGATTTGGACACATTCTTTGTGTTATTAAGGTTAATAGATATTTTATGGTCCTCGAGGCTGCATTTTATCTAGTTTCTAGGTTGTCATAATTTTGTATGTGACATTTGTTGATATTTTAAAGATTTTTGATGATTAAATTCATATAGAGAGAAAACTCACTCTTTCATTTGTCATTTATTCTATTCACTTATTCTTTGGAAAGTCTGCTCCCTCTTAAGGTAATTTTGTAGATAATTGGTAGAAAAATCTTCTTGTGTTTTGGTATCCTTTTAAATATTTATTTCATTAATCTATTATAAATTTATTTCAGAGTATAGAGCAAGGCGAGACCCTAACTTGATTTTTTCCCTCAAATAGCACATAAATTTTTCCAAATTTAGTGGCAAAATTGGTTGAGGAATCCATTTTTTCCTCAATGGTTTACAATGTTTTCTTCACCACAAAATCTGGTGTATCTGGGTCTGCTTCTGGACAATATAATCTAGTCTACAAATCTGTTTGTGTTTGTTGTACAATTAACAAACTCTCTTAATTATTACATTAGCTTTATAATGTAATTTATAATATATACACTACAAATTTATATAATATATACAATATAATATATTAGCTTTATAATGTCTGATAGGTCATTTCCCATTTTTTTTTTTTTTTTTTTTACATTTTAAAAATTATTTTCACAAAATGGTGCAGCCACTTTGGGAAAGGTTGTCTCTTAAAACGCTCAACATAGATTTACCATATGACCTAGCAATTTCGTTCCTAAGTACCTACCCAAGAGAAGTAAAAGCATATGTGAACACAGAGACTGGAATGCAAACATCAATAGCAGCATGATTTATAACAGCTGAAAGACTCAAACAGCTCAGATGTCCATCCAACTTGAATGGATAAACAAGATGCAGTATATCCATAGAGCAGAAAATTACTCAGCACTGTAAAGGAATGAAGTTCTGACACATACTACAAGGGGGATGAACCTTGAAAACATGTTGCTGAGTGAAAGAAGCCAGACACAAAAGGCCACATATTATATGATTCCACTTCTCTGAAATATCTGGAATAGGGAAATCTATAGCAACAAAAAGTAAATTCGTGGTTTTGTGCGGCCAGCATGGTGAAAGACAGTGACTAAACGTGGGCATGGCCTTTCTTCTTCCTGTGATGGAAAGTTTCTAAAGCTAGATTGTGGTGGTGGCTTCACAGTTCTGTAAGCTTAGTAAAAATCATTGAATTTTACACTTAAAATGAGAGAATTTTATGGTATGCAAAGTAGGCTTCAATATAGCTGTCAAAAATCATTCTTCTTATTTATTTTTTCAGATTATTTTAGGATCATTTGCTGAGTCTCTAAGAAAATTCCATCAGTATTACACTAAAACTTCACTGAGGAAAACGGTTATATTTACACTGATAATTTGGTATCTATAAACATATTTTATTTCTTTTTCATTGTTGTATAAATGGAATCATACAGTATGTAAACTTTGATGTATTTTACTTCTGAATTCTCTTTATATCACTAAGAGTCATGTTCTTAAATTTATTTCACTAAAATTTTTCTTAAGGTGAGACTTATTTTCTTTCGATGTGTTAAAATGTTTTTTGTCATACATATTTCAAGCTTATTATTACCAGTGTAAAGTATTTTTGTATTTATTTAACATAACATCACCTTGCTTTTTAAAATTTTTTTGATTACTTTGGTATTATAGTCATATAATTATAGAGATTTCAAAAAATTATGGGGTCTCTTTCTAATAATATTTTTTCCTTCCTCTGCACCATCTATAACTTCCAGCTCGAATTAGAAGAATAATGTTGATAGCAAAAAAAAAATTGTCTCATGCATGATTTTAATGGGAATTTTTCCAGTGTTTTACCATTAAGTATAATGCTGACTTTTGGTTTGCATGTGTGTGTTTTAACTTTTTAATTTTGAAATAACTATAAATTCACAGGAAGTTGCAAAAATAATACAGAGGTATTGTGTATCCTTTCCCCAGTTTCTCCTGTCAATTACGTCTTACGTAACTATCACACACTATTAAAGCCAGGAAATTGGCCTTAGTACAATGTGCTTGTACAGTTCTTTGTTATTTATCATGTGTGTAGACTCGTATAACCATCACCACACTCAGAACTGTTCCGTAACCACAAAGATATCTCCTTTGCTACAGCTTCATGCCAAACCACTCAGTCCCTCACTATCCCTAACCCTTGACCACCATTAATCTGTGTTCCATCTCTGCAATATAATTTGGTCATTTCAAGAATGGTATATAAATCATATACTATGTAACCTTTTGAGACTGGCTTGTTTTGCTCACTATAACGTCTTTGAGATCCATCCAAGTTACTGCACATACAATCATTTGTTTCTTTTTATTGCTGTAATATTCCATGGTATGGATGTACCATAGTTTGGTTAACTATTCACTTCTTGTTGGAAATTTGGGTTGTTTCCAATTTTTAGCTATTGCAAATAAAACTGTTGTGAACACCCATGGTCAGGTTTTTGTGTAGACAAGTTTTTGTTTCTCTGGGATGGGAGTACAATTGCTGGGATATATAGTAAGTATACATTTAGTTTTTTTAAGAAAATGCCAAATTATTTTCCAGAGTGGCTGTATCATTTTACATTCCCACAAGCCCACAAGCAGTGTGTAAGAGATCACTTTCTTTGCATCCTCGCCAGTGTTTCGTATTGTCATTTTGTTTAGTTTTAGCTGTTCTAATATGTAATGATTTCTCCTTGTGGTATTAATTTGTCTGTCTCTCATGGCTAGTGATGTAGGAAATTTTTATGTGTGCTTATTTGCCATATGTATATCCTCTTCAGTAGATGTCTCTTCATGTCTTTTGCCCATTGCCAAAAAAAATTGGAGTTGTGTGACTTTGTTGAATTTTGAGTTCTTTACATATTCTAGATATAAATCCTGTTTCAGATATATGTTTTGCAAATGTATTTCCCCAGTCTGTGGCTTGGCTTTTGATTCCCCTTAATCAGGTCTTTTGCAGAGAAAACCTTTTATAAGAAAAGTTTGGTGAAGTCCAATTTATGGATCATTTTTTATTTTATGGATTGTGCTTTTGGTGTCATGTCTAAAAACTCTTCACCTAACCCTAATCTTGAAGATTTTGAATTATTTTTTCTAACGGTTATACAGCTTTATGTTTTGCCTATTGATATTTGAATGTTTCAACTTTGGAACTCCTCCATTGAGTTACTTTTATATCTTTGTCAAAAGTCAATTGGTCATCTGTGTGTGAAGGCATTTCTGGTTCTCTATTCTGTTCCACTGATCTACGTGTCTGTCTCTCCATCAATACTACACAGTCTAGATTACTGTAGCTATAGAATAAATATTAAATTTGGGTAGAGCGACTTCTCAAAAGGTATTATTCTTATTCAAGATTGTTTTTGCTATTTTAGTTAGTTTGCCTTTCCATATAAATTTTATACTAATATTATCTCTATCTAAAAACATTTTAATTGATTTTGACATGAATTTCATTAATCTGTAGATCCTTTTGGAGAGAACTGACATCTTTACTAAGTCAAGTGTTCCAATCCATGAACACGGTATGTCTGTCAATTTACTTAGCCCTTCTTTAACTCCTTTTATCAGTGTTTTGTAGTTTTTCAGCACACAAGGTCTGTGTATGTGTTTGTTTTTTTTTTACTCTTATTAAGCAACTATAAAAGGGACTGTATCTCTAAGTTTGCTCTCTAAGTGTGTGTTGCTATGTGCAGATAGAGAATTGACTTTTGTCTGCTGGTCTTTTGTTCTGTAACCTTGCTGAACTCACTGTGTATAATTTTAATCATTTTAAATATGTCGCAGATTTTTATGGCCCAAGATATGGTCTATCTTTGTATATATTCTGGGGTACTTGAAAAGAACGTATATTTTGCTCTTTGGGGGTGGAGTATTCTATAAATCTAAATTAGATCCTGTCGCTTGATTGTGCTGTTGAGTTCTTATATATGCTTGCCGATTCTCTGTTTATTCTGCTTTCTGTCTCTATGAATCTGACTGCTCAAGCTACCTCATATAAATGGAAACATACAGTATTTTTCCCTTTGGGACTGATTTATTTCACTCAGCATAAAGTCCTCAAGATTCATCTATGTTTTAGCATATGTCAGAATCTCCTATTTAAGGCTGAATAATATTCCGCTGACTTGACGACTTTTTGATGTTATGAGGTTTTGTCTTCTCTGTTTTCTTGTAGGAGCTTTTGTAGCACAATGGAAGGTGCTGAGCTGGCAGCTTCTAGGCAGGCACCATTTTAACTAGAAGCCGTTATGATGCTTCATTATTCTTCTATGAACAGAGGGTTTTAAAAAAAATACTATTACTGAAATCAATTTCACCAAACAATAGAACAAATAAAGGAACTAGTAAACTCCATTTTTGATACAATGATCATTTATGGTATATAAATCAGGTTAGTTAACTCTTGTGCACCTTTCCTGGACAAAAGACAACGTACAGAAAACAATTTGAAATTCTATCTCATTCACACGGTAGACTGAAATCAACCTGTCAACTGCCATCTACTGTACTGAGTTTTTGCATAATTACAAGATTCTTAACACAAACATTATTGTTATTATCATTCACTCCTAGATTTAATTAATAGCCTATAGAGTTGAAAATTTGAAAAACCAAAATATTGGAGGGTTTAAAAGGAGAAAAAACAAGCAAACAAAGGACAACAAGCAAAAAACCCTCAAGCAAAACTGTCATTTAATGCATGTATACATATTAATTAAGAGTGACTGAATGACTATTTTCTCTTTTTGACATATTGAACATAAAGGTGATAAGAGACAGCCTGAGGAAAGAGGAAGAAGGGATTCAAGAAAAGAGAACAGAGGGCAGGAGAGTCACAGGACCTGAGTAAGAGTGGGAGGGAGGAAAAGGAAGAGAATCTCTCGTGGGCAGACCTGCCCTATCCAGTTTCCTACCGAAGGTGAAATCACCCTCAGCGGAGAGAATTCCATCCTGGGAAATGTCCAGGTACGTCCTGGCAGGTGAAGGATGAAGTCTCAGTTTTCCGTCAATGAATGCCCTGGGATTTAGAGGTTTAAGCCACCTCATTAATGTTACTTTATTTTTGGCATAGGAGTGAAAGGTTTTTTTCATCTGTTTCTGATGTTTGCTTAACAGAAACAGAAAATGAGAAATTTCCCTGAGGTGAGGAGGACATTCGAGACAGTGTAGACAAAAGGCTATTCCTTCTCCAAAGACCTTTCGAGACACAAAGACAGAGTTAGAGGCCATCGCTCAAATGGAAGAGAGATTTTAGAAGCCCTGATTATCTCAGGAACAAACATTTGTGGGCCCTCCACAAATATAATACAATCTGAAAGCCTTTTTCAAGGTTAATGAATATCAGTGAAAGTTATAAATTAGATGTTTTTAAAATGTAAACTTGACCGTTTTTAATCAAGTTAAAAGATTATTTCAATTTCTTAGGAAAATGCATGCTAAGATGATCATAAGTCCAGAATAATTTGAACATCTAAATCTGCACGGTGTACTCTCTCCATTCAATAAGTATTTAGCACGACCATCCTCCACTAATCCTCCATTAATACTTCGTTAATAATCTCAGCACTCATGGAATGTGACCATACTCGTAGAAAGACCTCTGCTCATGCCAAAACTGACCATCTTAATGTAAAACTGGGGTTAGGAAATGCATTGGTAATAAAGTAGAGAAACTCTGTGAAAACTGAAATCTACGTTTTCAATTTATTCACCTGAAGTAAGATGAGCTGGTTCTCAGAAATTCTTACTCACATACTATCGGGGTTTGTTTTGGCATGGCTATTTCATTTTAGTTCTAAGTGTTAAGAGAACTTCAGAGGTGAGAGAGGTCCCTTAAGTCAGAAACAAGAGTTTCTCACGAGATGCGTCTCTTGTTTATATTTCTTGCTTTTTGTAGAGTAAATTGGTTGGCTTCATATTACCTGCAAATAATTACTGGAAAAAACTAAAAAGAGAACTACCATACGACCCCACAATCCCACTACTGGGCATGTACCCTGAGAAAACCATAATTCAAAAAGGGTCATGTACCACAATGTTCATTGCAGCTCTGTTTACAATAGCCGGGACATGGAAGCAACCTAAGTGTCCATCGACAGATGAATGGATAAAGAAGATGTGGCCCATATATACAATGGAATATTACTCAGCCATAAAAAGAAACGAAACTGAGTTATTTGTAATGAGGTGGATAGACCTGGAGTCTGTCATACAGAGTGAAGTAAGTCAGAAGGAGAAAAACAAATACCATATGCTAACACATATATATGGAATCTAAGAAAAAAAATGTCATGAAGAGATTAGTTGTAGGATGGGAAAAAAACACAGACCTACTAGAGCATGGTCCTGAGGATATGGGGAGGGGGAAGGGTAAGCTGTGACGAAGTGAGAGAGTGGCATGGACATATATACACTACCAAATGTAAAATAGATAGCTAGAGGGAAGCAGCCGCATAGCACAGGGAGATCAGCTCGGTGCTCTGTGACCACCTAGAGGGGTGGGATACGGAAGGCGGGAGGGAGGGAGACGCAAGAGGGAAGAGATATGGGAACATATGTATATGTATAACTGATTCACTTTGTTGTAAAGCAGAAACAAACACACCATTGTAAAACAGTTATGCTCCAATAAAGATGTTTAAAAAAATGTGTACTACCGTAGAAAAAAATAAAATAAAATAATTACTGAAATAAAAATTGCAGATGTATCTGCAGAACATCTTCTCTGCTCCTAGCTCTGTGGAAAGAGGTCTTTACCGCAGTTGCAGAGTGCTGGCGCCTGATTTACTGTGTGATGTCATTTTGTGAAGGTGAAATGAGAAAATATGCATGGAAACGCCTAACAGTGTACCTGGCATATAGCAAGTGCTTAAGAAATGTTTGTTAGCCTGTTGTTCTACAGTCCTCACCAGAAGGAAATTGAGTCAGTTGGAAAAACACTGATACATGCATAGAATGGTAATGTTATATATATATATATATATATATATATATATATATATAATATATATATATATATAAAATGGTAAAATTAAGTACTAAAGTTCTGGATATAGAAAATATAGTCATGATAGAGTTCAATTAACCACTAGGCATTGACTGTCTGCTACACTGGAGGCAGCTGGGCTGAGACACAGGGAGGGGAGGTGGGGTGTGGGTGCATCACAGTGCATTAGTGCAAAGGTGATACAGACCATTCAGGGTGGACCTGTCCCCCAAAGTCTGTGATGTAAAACCTGCTCCTGACAGGAGTCACCCAGTTATCATTGCCAATTTTCCTCCTTTCCACCAAACTTTAGGGAGGTTTAAAGATGAATGGTAAAACAAACAAACAAACAAAAAAACCTACTAACAAAAATAAGTTTAGTTGAAAAAAAGCAGTATATATTTAATCTAGAGAAATACGAAACAGCTTTTGAAACCAATGATCTCAACCCCCTTTTCTTTCAGCTTGCATACCCATAACACTAAAACGTCCTAACTGATTTTATTTCCACACTTTGTTAAAATGATTCCATCCCAAACTGGGACCTCATATGCCCAACATCTAACCCACAGAAAACTTCACCAGCTTGGTTTTGAACTCACAGAAATGGTAGCTTTACAGGGAAATGCTGACAGACCCTTAAGTAGAACGACGTGAATGGTACCAATGATCATATATACGAAGAGTGATTCCCAAACTGAAGCCGGGCAAATAGTTACCCAGCTGCTACAGAAATAGCAAGATAGAATTTGGCGGGGGCGGTGGGGGGGGGCGGAGAGAAGGAATTAAATGAAATGGATATGAGCTGGAAACATCTGTGTTCACCACAGAGCAAAATGCATATTCAGCAGCCAGTTTATCGGTTCTTTAGAGGATGTGAATGGTGCATTGTAAATAATGACCCGCCTGTAATAAATTCCCAGTAAAAAAGAGAGGGGCCGCTGTGTGTTCCTCCCACAATTCACATTTCTGGGTCCCCGCTGTGAGTGATGATTCACAGCCGTCACAAATTCCTGTTTTCAAAATGCTATTGTATACTCCAGGGCTTTCATTAAGTTTTACACTAGCTGGGGAGATTTAAAACTTGCGAGTGAGGTGACGTGCGTTTCGTGCTCAGTCTGTGGTGGGCTTGATGGATGCGAGAGCGGGTGTGCCTTCCCATCCACCCTGAATTACCTCCCGTCCCTCTTCCTGCTGGAAATCCACAGTGCAAAGACAGAGCAAGGATCAGTGACTTCCTTAGGCTGTGGGGAAGGAAAAAGACTAAAGATCTTTGCGGCTGAATTTTGAGAGGCAGCTGGGAGCAGCGCGAAGACCCAGGCGCTACATTTAATGGGGTCCACAAGGGGCTGCAGCTGCCATGGCTTTCTGGACTGCAACCTGCAGACACCTTGCTCTACAGAGTTCTAAAGGTCATATTGCCCGTAACGATTTAGGATTGCACTAATTCCATGTACCAAATATGTCTGCTGAGTATAAATACTATGGCTACAGCATAATGTTGGGTATTATGGATCCTAACACTTAGAGAAGAAATTGTCCAGTCTGGATGAAAAGTGTCCTCTCCAGCCGGGTATCCGTACCAAGGAATAAACGTCCTCTCCTAGCTCAGCAATTTTTTTTAACTTTTCTAAAAGTTTGGTTGGAATGATTACAATATAAAACACTGGCGGGTTTTTTGTTTTGTTTTATTGGCATATAATTGACATGTAACATTATATTAGTGTCAGATTACAACATAATGATTCGATACTTGCGTGTATCGCAAAATCTAGTGAATTTATAAGGCTCAGTTTGGTGCGTGCAGTGCTGGTGCCTGGCCTGGTGACAGTGACCCGATGGAACTTATCCCGCCGTGCCAGGCCTTCCACCTGCAAGACACAGTTTTATCTTCTGTCTGAACCTTTCTAGCCAAATGGCTGTCCGACAACGCAAAGTACACTAACGAGACGAGTATTGGGCAAAGTCTCAAACATTCCCAGGGCTCAGGCAGGGCTCAGGAAGCATGGCGTCTGGTGCCTACCTCTGTCTGCACTTTGGGAGAAGAGCTGAGTCTTCCCAGAGTCTACGGAGCTGCTGCAGCCCACAGGGGGGGCCTCCACCATCTGGACTCCACCCACTCCTACTGAAAACAGAAGACGTAGCAGAACCAGACCTACGTCCTCAGGTGGAACGTGCAGCAAAGCTACACGAAAAGGGGTCATTTCAGCTGAGGTAACTTAGAAGTGTATTTACCAAGAGCTCCAAATCACTCAAACTCTTCTTTGTGTATTTCCTCCATGGATCTCTACTCACTGATGTCTGCAGATAGCAAAGGTATTATGTCATTTTCTGAAACAAAACAACAGTTAATCCAAATTCTTTCCATGTTTTCTCTTCTTTTCCAAATAAACTAGTCCTTTTCAAATAAGCAAGTGGCTAGAACCACTGATCGCTTTCTTTAGAAAAAGAAATTCTGTGGAAGGAATCTTCTATATCGCTTCTAGAATAATTTCCAGTAATTGTGTTCTTCTTCAAGGGGTATTTAGGATTTTGTAAGGCAGGCTTAAAGGCAAAGAAACAATCATCTTACAATATGGCGAGTCTTAGCTTCAATAATTACAGGAGTGGACATCAGAAGGACCTAGGACAGCCTCAGCATCTTTGGTTGGTTCTCTTGGTCTCGGCACGGGAAGTGGAGGCTGCAGGGGATGCCGAGGGCCTGGGCCCGCTGCCTTGCTGCATCTTGGGAAGGCCAGTTCACGGACAGTGACGTGAACTCCCCAGGGCCAATCAGGCCGTGGCCTATCTTGACACTGGGACGCCTAAATGTTTAAAAAGAGGAGCATCCCTGGGAAAATGAATTAAAGAATTGAGGAAAGGCCTCACTCTGGAAAGAGGAAGGCAGATTCTCAATATTAGTTAGCAAATCAATCGATCAGTTTAGATCAGCAAACCTTTCCTGTGCACCTATCATATGCAGATGGTGTGCTAGGTTTCACGAGAAGTGTACAGATGATTAAGGCACGATCTTTGATTTCTAAGAGCATAGGAGCTAATGAAAGATACCTGCATGTTAACAATTCATTGTGAAACAAAGAAAAGAGACATGATAAAAATTAAGGGTAAAAGGGGAAAGTAGGTTTTTTAAATGCTAAATGAATGGGTAAACTCAGATACTTTCTAAATCCAAAGAAACCGGAACATCAATATAATTTTTGATCTGAAAGAATGGTTGGGAACATAGAAAGCAGTATTACTTCACATGGTAGGTAAACTTTGTAGCCCAATGCCTCTAATGGGTAATAAAAGCTGAAAACAAGTTCAAAAATGCTTCTGATCAATTTGGAACAAGAGACTCACATTAGTTTTCTAAGGAAGTCAAAGATATTTTGGATATAACCATGCCCTTTCATTGACCATTCACTGATACTATTCACATGGGTTGGATAAACCATGGCTAGCATCTAAAAATGTCCTATTGATGGACTCTGGAAAGATGTTGGGAGGCTCAGAGGACAGCAGCCTTGCTGCATTGATAGTTACTAGAACAAACACCAAAGCAACTGGATGTCACATTCGAGGCAAGATGTCCAATATTGACTGATAAAACCACTCCATGTGGCACATTCAGTATGGTACATGCATATCTCAACCGTGCCTATGCACGTATACTGCACATATAACACACTTCTGCATACGGTACTCATTAAGGTCCTTCCCCAAAGAAAAGCGAAAGAGTAAGACCCTCTTCTGAATGAACTAAATCAGCAAGTTGTGTAAAAACCAAAAGAGAAAATAAGGTCCCTGCAGCAAGCCCAATTGTGTACTGGCTTAGTGTTGATATCTTTTCCAAGACCACATATCTACAGACCCCTGTGTTTACTGCATCCTGTTCGATCCTTTCTACTCTGTGTCCAATCTCCCTTTGCTGCCGTAATGTCCACACCACATTTGTGTTTCAGAATGAATCATGATTATTTTAGCTGATTCCTAAAGCAAACTGGAGCTCAGATACTTAGACTAGCTTGTGGATGTATTAAGAAAGCTTACTACCCAGTATATTGCTATAAATAAAAATAAAAACATGTCAGGGACCCCTGTGTGCAGAGTAAGTCTACTTTCACAGAAAGAAAATTCTGTGTTTGCATACTCCTTAAAATATAATAGAAGCCTATTATAGCTTTGTTACGAATGTTTGTTATGAAAGTTTGTCATGAATGTTTTCCTCTGGATGATAGGGTTAAAAGTGATACGTGTTTTTCACTTCTTTTGCTTTTCTTTGGTAAGTTTTCTGCTCTGTGAGGTTGAGGACATTACCTATACCTTTCAAAAAAGGTAAAATCATGACTACAGATGTGAAATGAACACGTGTTAAATATTTTATTTAACTCAATCAATGAGGGAGTCAAGCAGATGTTATAACTATTTCAAAAAAGAAATTTTAAAAACACAAATATTTATGGAGTAACAGAATGTTGAAATAAATGTGCAAAATTGGGTTTTCCAAGGGTAGAAAAGGGTTTCAACTGAACCTCTATAGGCAGAATTTCCATGTCTATAGACAAGAATTATTTTGCTTTCTATCACCTTACAATTTGGAAGGTTGTAAAATAATTCCCACAGAATTAAAATCTTATAATTCAGAGAATTCTCCTCTAGACTCCTCTAGAGTCTAGACAATCCAAAGTTTTCCACTAAAATACAGATCTTCCCCTACACTAGTTCATCTCTCCCTCCAGGGCTTAAATCTTCCCTGGTCAAAAGGAGGCTCACTTAATAAATATTTACTTAAAGAATGAGTAGATGTGTATCTATTATAATTAGAATCATCTTATTTAAAACTTTTTTTTTTTTTTTTTTCAGTTCAGCCTCACTTATCTCTGGAGAGTGGATGGAGTTGGGAGATTCCTAAATTCCCCTCTCAGGGCGGTCACTGTACAGTTGTACAAGTTGTGCACTGAATAGCCATGGGAGGCATCATACACATTGTAATCCATGTAAATATCACTACAGTTGCTTAGAACACAGTGCTTGGAGTCAGGAATGAGGGTGGGGAAACAGGGGACGAGAGAAACTGAGAGCGCCAGATCTGGCTCAGGACACAAGTTCACTCCCCCAGCTCTGTGTAGGTTGGGATATAGCTGTTTATTCATTGCTCTGTCCTTCCACACAAACTAACCAGGAGTCAAGGTGGGGCAGGGCAGAAAGAAGGTCCCTACCAGCACAAGTAGAAACCTTTTTGGAAAACCTTTTTAGGATAGAAAGTTTGGTTTGAAGGAAAAAGAAAAACAGGCTGTTGTTTTATACAGATCACTATCTGAAAATGAAGTGGTGCTGCATTTGAGAGATGGGATCTATTACTCACTTTTATTCCTCTTGAAGACAAGCCATTTGTAGACAGTGAGGCTAAAAAGTGATCACTTTTTTAAGCCTCCTCCTCTCTGTATCGTGGCCAACTTCCAATACAATTCTTTTAATTAGGATTATATTTCATGGCCTAGAAAGCCCGCATTCCCTAAAAACCCTCCTCCAGGCACCTTTGGGCCCAATTACTTCACCACCGGGGTGGGAGCTACACTCTTTCTTTTTTTTTTAACATCTTTATTGGAGTATAATTGCTTTACAATGGTGTGTTAGTTTCTGCTTTATAACACAGTGAATCAGTTAATGTCCTCAAGTCCATTCTCTAGTAGGTCTCTGTCTTTATTCCTGTCTTACGCCTAGGTTCTTCATGACCTTTTTTTTTTTTTTCTTAGACTCCATATATATGTGTTAGCATACGGTATTTGTTTTTCTCTTTCTGACTTACTTCACTCTGTATGACACACTTTAGGTCCATCCACCTCGCTACAAACAGATGACAACAGATGAATGGATAAAGACGATGTGGCACATATATACAATGGAATATTACTCAGCCATAAAAAGAAACGAAAGTGAGTTATTTGTAGTGAGGGAGCTACACTCTTTAGTGACTTTCCTCACCCTGTTTGTAAACCTCAGCTCTGCTGCGAATCTTCAAGGGCCCATTGCCGCTTCCAGGGAACAACACTGCTGAGCAGGTTCGCCGTTCTCTTATCAACTTAGAGGCTTGGGGCTCAACCCTGAACACTTCACCCCATGCTCTCTCTCCTGGCACCCACCCCAAAAACACACTGTAGAGGGATGTTCCAACAGGGTGAAACCATAATCCAACCTCATCCCAAAGGTACTGTCATTCTTGGTCACTAACAATTGTTTATGTCATCTTTCTAAAGCCGTCTCTTCCACTGGGCTTCTCCCCTCCACGACTCTTGTACATCTTTCATGAGTTTCCAATTTCCAAGAGAGATTAAAGAACTTTTACAAAGGGAGAGCTTCGAAACTTTGCCAAGACTTACTAGCAAATCAGGTGACTCGAAATAAGTATGTCTGATAAAGACAAGATTTGCTTTATCGGGTTTTTTTTTTTTTCCATTCCCTATAATGACTTCCTTACCCTGAGCTCCAATTCAAGCCCTCCCTGCATGCACATACATACAGATTCGAGAGGCTCAGGGGGAAAATGAGGAAAAGTAAAAGGCAAGCAGAACGGGGAGTGTACTCTCTCACCGTGGCCCATTCTCTGCCTGACCACTTACCAACATACTACAAACTTGGTTTACTCCCAAGCAATGATCATTCTACCACTGGAAGTAAATGACAGGTTTCAACCAACCAAGAGTGGGTTGATGTGAAATATTGAAACTAAATTATAAAGATACCTGCTAAAATACAATACCTTATCATTACATTTACAGTTACTGTATCATAATATAATTTTATTGTATCCAGGAATATAAAAATGTTTGTGTGTATTTCTCTAGCATGAACAAAAAATAGATACTGGGGTGATTTCCCTAGGGGAGGAAGCTGCAAGTATTGGTTTTTCCACTGGGAGAGCTGGAATGGCATTTGCCAAACCACTGTGACATGTGGAATTTGTTTTTCTGATAACTTCCAATGACTCTTTTTTAAATTGAGGTATGATTGACATAGAAATTTATATTCATTTCAGGTGTACAACTTACGGATTCAATATTTGTATATAAACATCACTCTTTTTTGTAACATGTCTCAAATTCAGGGAAATCGGTGGTATATGATGCTAGAGTTAGTTCACTCATAAAAGTCTTATGTGACAGTCACAACACTAGACATACTGTCAGTTGACTTTCCAGGGTCCTTCTGGGCCCATTATTTTCTTTGCAATGATCGAATACCATTGTTTTTTTAAAAGTGAAAGATTTCCCCAGAGGTTATGGCATTTTTCAATAGCAATATTCTGATTTGAGATGCCTGGAAGACTTCAGAGTATGAACATGCATTCTGAGCAAGAACCACTCTCAAATGATGAGCTGAGCGCCATCAAGAATGACTGACTTACTAAAGACCAACTCTCCCCATCTGCCTACAAGGGTACTTATGACATCCTGTTCCTAGTTACTGTTTTGTGTTGGACTGTTTTGTGTTAGACCTTGTCTTTGCAGGTGACTAGATACAGAGGCCCTGAATCTGGACCAGCGGTAGACCTCAAGCCTAAAGCCAGGATGCATTTAGACTTCCGCGGGCCCTGGGGTCGGCGGGGACTTGTTTTGCACGTGGGAGGCTCCCTGCCGTCTCGACTTCACTGAAAGTCTCCTACATTCACAGAAAACTGCCACTTCGAGATCAAGGTCTCCCTCCAAATGCTCCTTCAGTTCCCAAGACTTAACAGGCACCGTTCACACCCCAATGTCCACCTGCAGCCCTGTCCTCATCCAGGACAAGTCCACCCCTGAAATACTTAATTTACATGTTCCACCCTCTGACTGCAACCTTCTCTCCTTGGAGACCACCGTCTCTATTTCTGCTTTACCTGTTCTTAACAACTCCCAAGTCTCCACTCCTCTGACTTCTGTCCTTCCCTCACTTTCTCTCCAGGGTAGTCTACACCGAAGAGTCATCTGTTTAATCATTTTTGCTAGTAGGCATACATCTCTTGTCTACTTGTCCTTCCATTGCATCTTCCAGGAAAACAAGCAAACAGACAGATAAAAACCCAATTCTAGATCAATCCAACCATCTACTTTCTCTATTCCTGTACCAGGGCTATGGAGAATTGGAAGAAATCAAACATTATAATGAGTCACTCCAAATACAATTTCCCTCATCTCAAGTACAACCTCCATGTAGCCTGACAGTTTTATCTCGGATGCAGAGACATGCAGGGGTCCTGGAGCAGAGAGAGGAATACCAATAAGGAGAGGGTACCAAAATGGCCTCACTGAAGTCTCAGGAGGAAGGGATGATGGAGTGAATCGGCTACCAAGTTTCCCCCCAAATTAGTCCTCAGTCAACTAATGGGACCGACCGACTTTCTTGGTCCCCGTTTCTATGTGATGGATCACAGTCAACTGTTTCTGTTTCTTGTTTTTTCTCCTGAAGATTAGGGACTTGCAGTGTTCATTCAGCGTAACCTCTTGGAATTTCTATATATCTTTATATAAACAAGCATATATCAAGTGCCTTACGTGTGACAAGTGAAGCAGACATTCTACTTCCAATTCTGCTTTGTGCATTCTCAGAACTCACATTATCAAGAGCCTTGAGAAAAGGAGCTAATAAAATGAGTAGTAAAGCTTTAGCAATTAAAATATTACCATAATAGTGACATAGAAATAGAGAGACCAATAATTTTTATTTTCAAAAATCTGTAAATATGTTACTGTTTTAACCCAAGGGGGGTGGCTAATGATTGACACAGAAACCTAAAGTTGCTGCCAGGTGCTCTGCGTGTACAGTATGCGTCCACTTGGGTAAGTGTGTGTACCTGGGGGTGCGTTCACAGAGAGGTCAGGAGCAGTGTCCGTCTGGGGTCCACTGTGGTCATCTCGTGGTAGCGGAGTGTCACCTGTGATAGTGTTTGCTCTCTGCTTCTCTGTGCTGTTTGAATTTTTAAGCAGGAATGGATATTTTTCAGAACCCTATTAAGACTATTTTCAAAGGAAGAAAAAACAAAAGTCAACAAAAGGATCCTCGTGCGATGCCTCGCATACGCTTCCAAGTTCAGATTTTGGATGCAGCTCTTGCTCTCACCCTACTTACTTCCATCGTGTGCTTCAGGCGCCCTTCAGAGACCTGAGTTGGACTGGGCGATGCCCTTCATAACTCAAATCGAGGCTCGTACACCAATAAAACTTCATAGCTTTACTAGTGTGGCATGCATGTACTTTTCCCAGCATTGGCCCAGGATTAATTTATCGTAACGTGTGACGGGTGCCTCTTAGCCCTTGAAATGAACAAAAGTCAACGGGTGAGGCCCCTCCCCGTTATAGCCCCCAGGCTGCTGTGTGACCACATCCCAGGTGTGTCCACGTAACTCTCCAAGGGTCCTCAGATTCAAGCTGTCGATGATAATTCATAGAGGAGAGGCAAGTGATGAAAGGAGACGAGAACAAAGGAAATACTGGGGGAACCCACAGCAACAAAGGCCACTCTACCTTGGGACACAGACAGATTTAGTCCCTGTTTGTAATACGGCAAAATGGGACCAAATAGAAACTCAGTAAGAACAAGGAAATAGTATGGGTGATCCATCGATGACTCCTACCTGCATGTGACCTCCCCAGGCTTAGCTCTGCAGGAGGTTTCTCCGGGGAGGGGACAGAAGAGTGATGAGATCTGGCCCCGCTGTCCTCAGCAAGCCGTGTTCCCTGGTGTAACAATGTCCCCACTGGATGGACAGGAGACTACTTCTCCCCAAATCTCATCACTGTGAGAATCTGTCACTTTCTAATTTTCCTACAGGTAACTTGGGAGCCAGTGGCCTTGTTTCTCCCATTTCCAGAACATTTCAAGAGCAAAATAAGTGATTTAATAAATTAATGATATGAAAGTAAACAAGACAGCACTTATTTTTTATGGTGAGGTAGAACGCTTTTTATCCTTATTCTCCATTGGTGATGATGTGGTATCATGGCAGAATAGAATAGATGGTAAAATCCCAATTTGAATGGAAGAAAACACTTCTGGAGGTGGAAAGTTTTCTTTGCCATTAACTTAAATTTTTCATTTAGTTATTTAAACCTGACCCCCTTTCTTCACAGAAACTAGTCAATATCTCTTTTTTATCTGCGCACCCAGTATGTAATTAGTCAGGAGGTAATTAAAATAATCCCTCAAAAAGAGCATGAGGAGGAAATCATGGAAGAAAAAAAAAAAAAAACAGCAGGAAGGAACTCAAAATTAAAGCAGGTAGATTATCAAAATCACCACTGTTCTACCCAAAGCAGGCTCTGGATGTGTACATTTACGTGCATATGCAAGAGGGAACATGTAGATATCACTTACACCATGTGTACCATGACACGTGAATGGATTTGGGGGAGAGTGAACTAAAAAGGGGGCTCCAATCCCTGTACTGATGGAAATTACTTTGGTGTCACAATACCCTTCTCTTAAATACACTAAATAATATTTTATTCTTGATTACATAAGTCCTAATCACCAAATAGTAGTGACAGTTTTACTTGGAACTCTCCAATTTCTCTCTCTCTCTCTCTCTCTCTCTCTCATTTTTTTTTTTTATGGAACTCCAAACTCAGTATTGTAGCATAAAAACAAAAATCGAGAAATTCCAAAAGACCATGGTGTTAAATAATAATAAATGAGTTGAATAACGCTGAAGATATACGTACAATTTATACCAAGTTCTGTTTTGATAACCAAAGTAACATGGATAGAAGCTGATGTAAGTAGCTTGCAGAAATCACTGGAGAAAAACTTAAAGTGTTATAATTTTTTTACAGTTTGTGGGTAGGCACGAGAAGTTATCACACACAAAACTAAAAAATCACTTTTTTCTTAAAGCAATACAGCCAGTGTATCGCGGAGGAGAGAAACATAAAGGTAATGAATAGTTTTAAATATATGTTTAAGGAAAAGGAGAGTACTCATCTTGGGTTCTTTTCCAAATCAGAGTACAAAAGGTTAAGTGCACTTTTTAATATGCATTCAGAAGTAATATTTGCCAATATTCAGTGAGATCTTGCAAAAATTCAGTGCATGTAGACTGATCCAATAGCTTACATAAGACTTTAGCTTATTGGTTGAAAATTACACTTAGAACAATTTGTCAGACAAATTCCCAAGAACATTAAAACCCATGTGAGAAAGAAATGAATATCATGCATCTCAGATTCAGTTAAGAGCTGCATGGATCAGAGATTCGCCTCGGTGCCATGAAGGTCTGACTTTGACTTTCAAACAAGATGAGAGTATGAGCCACAAGATAAGACAGAAGCAAGAACAGCTAATTTCTAAGGATTCCATCAGATTATACACGAAATGCACAGTAATGAGAGGCATCTCCAAACTGGTTCCACAGGAGTTTGCAGACCACAAGCGAATGTAACTTTAATGGCTAACTGTGTATATCACATCTGGCAGAGAGGTTGTACCTCCCTTTTTCTATTCTTTTCCAAAGACAATGTTCTTCTTTCTTCCTAAAACACAAATGAAGAGCCCATGTTTTTAAATGGACAGGAAGCAAATTCTGTTACATCAACATCAATTATGCATTTTACTGCTTTCTGCCCTTTACTTACAGAATATGCATTTGAGCATCGTTTAGAACATTTTAACAATCATAATGTACTAAAAATGGCATTAACTCTTCATTCCCCTTTACACATCATTGCAGATAGAGTACCTTGAAAAGCATCCTGTACGTTCTTCAAAAACAAGTGAACAGTTTGGAGACAGATAGGTATGTATTTTACCAGAAAATATTCAAACTTAAAAAAAAAAAACTACCTGGGGAATAGGAATACCAAGGAGGGTTTATGAATGAAATAGTGTAACTTTTGAAATCACATAGAGATTAGGGCTTATTTTGTTTCTAAATTGGTCCCGATTCCCTCATTCAATCACGCATTTTAACGTCACCCTTTTCAATAAAGGATGATGTTAATAAAGTTAATAAAGCTCAGCATCACAATGTAGAAATGCACCAGGTATTCACATGCTCTGATATTCCCTTAATAGGCTCGATGCCCTAACCAAGATGACTGTGGCCACCTTCACAAATAGGTCAATTGCTTCAAGTGACACGAGTGTGTTGGTCTATTTAGTGACACATCCAAGGGGGTGATCATGGGAGTGAACCCACTGGGTAATTCCATCAAAGTGGTTGAAGCATTCTTGGACATATAGAGGTAGACTGATCAATAAAGGGGAAAACATACTAACCACTGATGCTGTAGTTGTGACAAGCATTTAAAAAGACATTAAGATGGTATTTTTCCTAAAGAGAGTAGGGTTTGCTGTTCCTAATGTAGAAATATTTTGTCCACGGGGCATGGAAATGTTTCAAAAGTATATATTTCTAAGCAGCTGTAATGATGACAACCCTCCTATAAAGTGACCTAATCTATGTCAATAATTTCAGATTTTAGCACAATATTACAGTGTTGATGTTTTTCAGCAATCGAAAATTACTCTCCTTTGATCTAGGAATTTAGACATAAGACAAAGAGTGAATATCTTTCCTGCATTCAAAAAGATAATCCTGTACAAGGAAAGATAAGTCAGAAACTAAAATAACTTTTACAATATTTTACAATATTAAGTCAAATTCAATAAAGAAGTAACAGAAACATAGAAAGAAACTAATTTTTTTTTTTAATGAATCTCACTGTCTGTCAAATTGGTGGCATAGTCACATAGACAGGAACTCGTACAGGTGAATTTGCACATCTCGCCATGATGACGTAAAAGGGACCAGACTTTCCCATCTGAAACAACTGAAACCCTGGATGCAGTGTAGGAAACAATGATTCTCAAGATACTGGACATCAGGTAGTGAAAGATAGTGACCCCCCAGAGATGAGAAACCAGAGAGGTGACCAGTACAATCACCCCAGCTTACATCCTGGAGAGAGCCTCCAGGACACAGTGCAAGGAGGAGAAACCCTGAGAGCCCAGCTGTCCCCCTGAGCTGAGGTCATGGGGCAGGGAGTTCGAGGAGACTAAATTAGTTTTCTGTTGCTCTGGCAACAAATTACTACAAATTTACCGGCTTAAAACAAACAAAAAACTTTATCTACAATTCTGGAGGTCAGAAGTCCCAGATGGACAAGCACAGTTGTGTTCTTTCTGGGGTCTCTAGGAAAGCATCTGTTTCCTTGCCTTTTCCCTCTCCAAGAAGCCTCCTGAATCCCTTGGCTCTTGGTCCATTCCTCCATCTTCGAAGTCACCCGTGTAGCATCTTCCAGTCTCTCTTTCTGTACCTCAGGTCCTCCAGCTTCCCTTTCTTAGGATCCATGCAATTGCACTGGGCCCACCTGGAAAATTCAGAATAATCTGCCTATCTCAAGATCCTTAGTTTAATTGCATCTACAAAGTCCCTTTTGCAATACAAGGTAACATCTTCACAAATCCTGGGGCTTAGGATGCAGATGTCTTTGAAGGGTGAACAGTCATTACTTAATCTACCACAAAAGCCAAAGCAGCTAGAGTTTGCCTCACAGAGAAGAAGAGAGGACAGGTGCACAGAGTGAGACCCCTACAGGTCTAGAGAGGGGCCCTCAAGTCTTCAGCAGAGGCTCCTTCTGGGTATTCAGCTAAGTGTTGATCATTGCATGCATGTGAGGAAACTAGGGTTGAGGGGGAGACTTCTCAACAAGATGAGCAGAAAAAATCCTAGGGGCTCACTCAGGACTGATTAGTGTCTGTTTCCATCACCTGAGTAGAAAATTTCATAATTTATGGACACTGAGTAGAGTATTCAGTCAGGATTTTTGCCTCAGGAGTAAGGCAAAATAAGCCCTGAATTAAATATCACTCTAGTCCTCCAAATCAAAGTTTAAAAGCAAGATTCCAAAGGATTCAAGTATTTCCAAGTAACTTAACCACATCCCAGAACAAAGCTCAAGAAGATTTTCAGGAATACAAAAATACTCAGCACCCCAAAATTAAAAACTCACGGTAAAGGCATTTAATCAAAAATTGCCAGGTGTGCAGAGAAGAAGGAAAATTCAACCCATAATTAGGAAAAAAAAAATCAATCAATCAAAACTGACCCAGAAATGATTCCGATGATAGAGTCAGTAGACAAGAACATTGAAACAATTATAATTTTATTCCATGTGTTCAAGAACCTAGAGGAAAAATTAAACATCTGAAATTGAGACAGGAAAGATATTTTTATAAGACCCAAATTAAACTTCTAGAGATGAAAACATATTATCTGAGATGAAAAATGCACTGAATGGGATTAGCAGCATCTTAGACATGCAGAAGAAAAGTTAGCAAAGATTAGCAAATTTGAAGACATAGCAACATAGTTCCAAAGTGAAACACACAAAGAAAAAATAACTTTAAAACATAAAAAGTATCAGTGAGCTGTGGAACAGCCTCAAGTGGCCTTATTTGCATGTTATTTGAGTTTCCAAAGGAGATGTGGAGAGATGAAGAAAAGGTATTTGAAAAAAAATAATGGCTGGGGCTTCCCTGGTGTTGCAGTGGTTAAGAATCCACCTGCCAATGCAGGGGACACGAGTTCGATCCCTGGCCCGGGAAGATGTCACATGCCGCAGAGCAACTAAGCTTGTGGGCCACAACTACTGAGCCTGTGCTCTAGAGCCCACAAGCCACAACTACTGGGCCCGAGTGCCACAACTACTGAGGCCCATGCGCCTAGAGCCCGTGCTCCGCAACAAGAGAAGCCACTGCAGTGAGAAGCCCGTGCATCGCAACCAAGAGTAGCCCCCGCTGGACGCAACTAGAGAAAGCCCGCACGCAGCAACAAAGACCCAACACAGCCAAAAATTTAAAAAAAATTAATTAATTAAAAAAAATAATGGCTGCAAATTTTCCAAATTTGATTGAAACTATAAACCTATAGATCTGAGAAGTTGAGCAAGTGAAAGCGCAAGGAACATAAAAACAACTACACCAAGGCACATCATAATCAAACTGGAGGGATAAATAGAAACTATTAAAACCAGAGAGTAGAAAAAGTCACATTACATGAGCAGCAGAAAAAAAATAAAGATGATGGTAGATTTCTCCCTGGAAACCATGCAGGCTGGAAGACAATGGAGCAACATCTCTAAAGTACTGAAAGTAAAATGCATCAGGCTGAAATTATTTACAAGTGAAAATATATTTCAAAAACTATTTTTAGTAATTATATTGTTGGTGGTAATTTTTATATTGTTATTCTAAAGTTTTTGTATATGAATAGTCAAATAAAGCAGGTAAGTCATTATGTTGGTATCATTAAGAATCAGAGTTGGGCTTCCCTGGTGGCGCAGTGGTTGAGAATCAGCCTGCTAATGCAGGGGATTGGGATTCGAGCCCTGGTCTGGGAGGATCCCACATGCCGCGGAGCAACTAGGCCCGTGAGCCACAACTACCGAGCCTGCACGTCTGGAGCCTGTGCTCCGCAACAAGAGAGGCCGCGATAGTGAGAGGCCCGCACACCGCGATGAAGAGCGGCCCCCGGTCGCCGCAACTAGAGAAAGCCCTCGCACAGAAATGAAGACCCAACACAGCAAAAATAAATAAATTAATTAATAAACTCCTACCCCAACATCTTCTTTAAAAAAAAGAATCAGAGTTGTCAGCATTGGAGCTGGGATACAGATGTTACAGATGAAGTTGAGTAAAAATCTTGTTGTGCTGAATTTGAAAGTGAAATATTATTAAGAGTTCAGGATATATTTTGCTTAGGAAAATACATAATTATAACTGTATTCAATAAAAAGTCTTAGGTCAATGAAATAGAATTGAGAGCCCAGAAATAATCTATACATTTATACTAAATTGATTTTCAGCAATGGTGATAATACCATCCAATGGGGAAAGAAATGACGCTGGGACAACTTGATATCCACATGCAGAAGAATGAAGTTGGACTCCTACCTTCAAAAATATACAAAAATTAAAATATCAAAATGGATCTAAGACCTCAACTTAAGAGCTGAAACTTACAACTGTTAGAAGAGCACATAGGCATAAAGCTGCGTGACCTTATATTAGTCAATGGTTTCTTAGATATGACACCAAAAGCACAAGCAACCAAAGAAAAATATAGATATTTTTTGATATAGATATATTTTGACTACATCAAAATAAAAATTTTGTGCTTTAAAGGACACACCAAGAAAGTGAAAAGATAACTCACAGAATGAGAGAAAATATTTACAACTTATATATCCAATAAAGACCCAGTATCCAGAATATATAAAGAACTCTTACTACTCAACAATAAAAAGGTAATCCAAATAATAAATGGGCAAAATATCTAAACAGATGAGCCATAATAAATGGCTCATTTTGCCCATTTTAATAATTAATTAACAATAATAAATGACATATTTTGCCCTTTTTAACAATTAACAAATGGGCAAAAGGATCTAAATTGTCTTTGTACAATTCTCCAAAGAAAATATATAAATAGCCAAAAATGACATGAAAAGAGATTCAACATCATTAGCCATCAGAGACTGTAAATCATAACCACAATGATATACCACTTCACACCCACTAGGATGATTATAATAATAATAATAAATAATGAGAAATAAACAAGAGTTGGTGAGGATGTGGAGAAATTAGAACCCTTCTATATTGTTGGTGGGAGTGTAAAATTGTGTAGCCACTGTGGAGAGTAGTTCCTGATAGATTAAACATAGAAATGCCATATAATCCAACAGTTTCACTTATGAGTATATATCCAAAAGAACTGAAAACAGGTCTTCAAACAAAAACCTAAGCACAAATGTAATAGCAGCACTAATTAAAATAGCCAAAAGTTGGAAACAAACCAATGTCCATCAGCTGATAAATAAACAAAATGTGGCCAATCAACATAGTGGAATATTACTCAGCCATAAAAAGAAATGAAGTACTGACACAGGCTGCAACATAGATAAACCTTGAAAACATGACGCTAACTGAGAGAAGCCAGACACAAAAGGCCACATATTTTATGATTCGATTTACATAAAATGTCCAGAATTAGCAAGTCCATAGACAGAAAACAAATTTGTGGTTTCTAGGCGTTTAGGCAGGCAGGATTGGGGAATAACTGGTTAATGGATACAGGGCTTCCTTTTAGGGTGATGAAAGTATTCTGAAACTAGAGAGTAGTGATTATTGCAAAACACTGTGAATGTAGTAAATGCCCCAATGGCAATTTTTATGTTATGTGCATTTTACTACAAATAAAAGTACTAGAGAAGAGTAAGCAGTGAACATTATAATTTCTCTACAAGACAAAATATAGTTTAAAGAATCTGGAAGGGGAGTAGGTAGAAGATATGGATGAAATGAGATGGGTCAGAGGTTGATAATTGTTGAAGAAGGATGATAGGTACACAGGAGTCTCTTTGCATTATTCTTTTCATTTCTATTAATATGCCCATTATATATATATATATATATAAAACTTAAAAAATGTATCAAGGAATCAGTGACTTTTGTGGATTCTTGTTGGCTAATAATCAAGGATAGTTCCTTGGAGAAAGTTGCATGGGCTATGATTTTAAAATAATTTTATTTGTGGCTTGATAGGCTATTTTTTCCAATGGTATTATTTGACAATGCCTCAGAATTAAACTTAAAAGTGCAAGATGATTGGCATAGATGCCAAGTGAATATTGATTTTAGAAATGGAGGCATAAGCATAGATGCCTTAAAATTATCCAAGGCTTATCTCAGTGCCCTGTACAGCAGACTCTCGATAAATATTGCTTTCTGAATTAACAAATGCTCCAATATATGTGTTTTGGCCTAAAACTTACAGGATTATTGTGAATAAATGAGTACTGCTAATTTTAGGGAATGTGTTATTTCCTCTTGAGGAGTGAGAGCACAATGGCTTTAAGTGTTTTGAACCAATTAACTGATTTAAAAAAGAAACAAATTTGTGCTTAAAAACAATTGACAAACTAGTCAAAATAAGTTGTTGATCTAATTGTAGCTACCAAATCAATTCAAATGTGTGGGATTAATGAGGTGCTTGGGTATCATGTAGATATGATCTGAAAATTCAATCCATAATCTAAGACTTCAATGCCGATCAATTCATATAATTTGGGGATTTAAAAACGTGTCCATCTTAAATTAAATCAACTGCTTTTTTTCATTTAATATATACTTCTGTATTTAGCCCAGCAAAACATTCAACGATTAGAGTTCTTTATTGTGGTTACAACTCCACCCATTTTTACCTCTCCAGCCAATTGTTTTGACTCACTAACAGTACTTTGTTCCCAATTATGATACCATATTAGACTCCAAACCATACCAGGTATGCAATAAAGAGCTGGCTTGGCTCAACACAGGAGATCAATCTTGCCCTGTAATCTCTGCCGAGGCTACCCCCTGAAGCCTCTCTTCTGCCCACTTCCACCCAGAATGATCACTTCCTTTCTAGTTCTGTCACTTTCTACTCTTGCCATGGTAACATCCTATTATTTTCCTGAGCAGTTTGTCTGCAGCTTCTACAGCATCAGAATCACTTTCCTCCTCTCTTCTCTGTGGAGGTTTACATGGCCTACAGAATTATCCGGGATTTCTTTTGATCATTCAAGATCCAAATCATTTGTTCAAGAAAACTATAGCACTAATTTTTACAGACTGTTGAAAACCAACATACATGCAACGTATAATTTACACTTAAGTATGATGATACAAAACATGTAGAAATTAGAAAAACAGAACCACATGTTCTACCTGCAAGTACAATAGATATGACTGCCTGGGTAAAGGGCCACAGCCAGAGCATGCTACAGGCATGTACCCAGGAAGAGACCCATGGAATTGTCTAGAAGGTTCCCACCCTGGCCCAAAGTGGAGGTCCACTGGTACAGACATCACTAGCCATCTCTCAGCTGCCATCAGGCAAAAGGCACTGAATATCAGACACACCCTTCCAAAGACTTTACAAGAAGGCTCTTTTCCCTTTGCACTGAAGAAAACACGGTTAACTCCTTCCAGGTTAGAAAAAGGAAAATGGAACTAATGAAAGAAGATCCCTCCGGCTGTGATCATGTCGGGTAAAGAAACGATGACGATGTGTTTGCTTCTACTGCCTGTTCAGGGTAGCTTTTCCCATATACACACATACCTGAAGACACTCTTGAGTATTAGCACTGTGATTTAGCATACCTTGGTTAATACTAAAAATAAAATCTTTTCCCCCATATTTCACTGTGATACAATTTCCTGTCTTAAAGAAAGATGGAAACTTTTACTTGGAAGATATATAGTTAGAATTTCCTGTAATACTGAATTAGCTCCGGTCAAAATGAACTATTTTATACTGCCTTTATTACTCATTTACCAAAATACTTTGTTCTGGGTTTAATATTTTCTGAATCCTTTTAACTTTTCTAAGCAGTTTCTCATTGAATATGTCTTCTGGCCTCACAGTAAGACTCAGAGTCAGGGCAAATACTACTATTGTCAAATGTCAGGATTACAAGAAGTGACAGTGAGTAGTGACAGAATTAAGATTATAATCTGCATTTCCCTACTCTTAGTTCCATGCATTTTGGGGAAAAAATATCAAAAATCAAATAAAACAGTTTCTTCACATAGCTCACCAAATATCTGTTGCATTTTTAAAGTGACAGAAGCAAATTTGATTTGTTTATGATGACTATGTTTGCCTTGACGCTTCTTAAAAATACTTCAGTAAAAAATTACACGAAAAATCCCACAAACGAGTCTTTTAATGCCATACCTTGACGATAGACACGTCCATACAAAGCTCTGAGGCTCTATTACATTTTTATTATGATATGATTACGATGTCAATGCATATTTCTGAAGAGCTCTATCCAACTGTAATTTCAAGACAGCTTCATTGCATTAAGGAAGAAAACAGTCAACATAACATGGCGTTAATTTGGGGGTTTTGACAGAAAGCCATAAAACAAAGGAACGTGCCAGACCAAGCCAACCTGGAGTTTGGCTTTTCTTAGGGTGGGTGGTATGATCGAAGTTCTTGGTTGTAAATATAGGGACCAGCCGGCGATGCGAAAGGAGACCCGGGAGCTTGGGCAGGATGGGCTGGAATTAATTAACGTGCCGTTGGGAGCCTCAAGTCTGCTCGCTCTGACCGCTGACTTTCTTTGTTACTGGATCTGGTTCTCGCAAGGATACGCAGCCCTTTTATGCCGCCCTACTATTGAGACCGAGGGGAGTGGGGTTGGCAGGCATTCCCCTTCTTTTCTTTGGTATTCTTTTTCAACCCTGCATATTTATGGGGTTTTTAAATACTATCTTTTGCCGTTTACCATATGTCAAATTCTCCATGAACTGATAAAAATACGCAAAGGTCTTATCACTCTAATCTCCTGATACAGACTTCCCTCCCTCCTGTACCTCCTAATACTTCCTCAAGCACCTAAGTACTAATTACTAAAATCTAAAATGCTCATCTGACCGAACTGCACTGTGTGTCCACTTTTAAAGACCTCAATTCAACTATGCACACTGATGTGGGCACCCAGAAAAAAACAAATGCCTGTCTGTATTTTTCCATGATGCAGCTACTCAGCTCTGGGACAGTTCAGCATAAAGATGGTTCACCCTGGAGCATAACACACTCTTTAAAGCGAGCCAGCACCCTCCTTGCTGGGAGGGAGCACGGGGTCTGGTATCGACACCGCAGCAGGCTGCCTTCACCAGAGCCCGCTGTGATGCTCCCGGGAACGCGGCCCTGCTTGGTGCTGGGAGCAGATTAGAGCTGTTCTAATTTTCCATCCAAGCCAGATAGATGCATAAGCAAGCTGTTAGGTTGTGCCAGCATTGGCCTAGGAGCCCCTCGTCTTGCTCTTCAGCTTCTAGGGTAGTTAGCAGATCGGTGAAATTTGCAAGTAAAAGCACAAGGAGGCTGGAGGTGGGGAAGGAGGGAGTGAAAGACAGAGGTAGGAGAAAACCCCTCCCAAATCCAAGCACAGATCCTGCTGAAGTGGCAGTGAAAGTCAAAACGCTCCTCAGCGGCGTGGAGTAAAACATGCCTGCAGCCAACAGTGAAGATACCGGGCTTTTCCCTCCATTTACAGCCAAAGCGGTCTGCCAGGCTGCGTTCTACACCAGAGACTATCCAAACGGACAAACAGGAATTGGAAGGCAGCTGGGTTGTCCCCATCGGGAGAATATATTTAATGTAATGTATATAGCATAGAAAATGGACTAGGGAGAAATACACCCAAGCATTAGCAATCACTATCTCTAAGAGGCAAGACGAAGGGTGATTTTTAATGGTTCTCTAATTTTCAACTTTTTCAGATTAATAATGAGTTTTATAACTCCTGTAATGTGTACATATTTTCAGTCAGGAAAAATAGAGTGTGTAAAAAAGACCCCATGATTTAAGCTCCCAATGTCAAATTGCACAGGCGTCTGAGGCAAGTGGGCAGGACACTTAGTCTCGGCCATCTTTCCTCAGTGTCCCCACCGGCACGCCTCCCGGGACGGTGGCTTGGGGGGGGCCCTGAGCAGGGCTAACCACCTGGGATGCTCCAGTGTCTGGTCCCTGCTAGTTGCACGTCTCCTGAGTGGCCCTCTGTGGCTCCCGTGTCCAGCCTGGGGTGCAGGAGCTGCTTTCAGAGCTGAAGCTCTGGGGCAGGACCCGGCCTCCCAAAGCAAGTCAAGCATCCTTGTCCTCAAGCCTTGCCACCTGCGGGCACTTGCCTGGAGGGGGCGTGGCTCACGCCAATGGGGATGTGTTCCGTTTTACATCTAAAACGATGTTTTCTTCTTCCCTCATGCTACCCTCAAGTTCCCCCCTCTGTCACCTCTCTCCACCATCCCTACTCAGTTCCGAGTTCAGGTTCTTCGCAGAAAGACAGAAAGCGTAGCTGTCTGCCAGCACTGTCAGCTTCTGCCCCTGCGAAAGCCCTGGAATAAGAAATTACACAAGTGGCCTGGTAGGAATAGGAAAAGAACAAATATCGGGGTGAACAAACACAAATGAAAACGTCCGTAAACAACCCTGCCACCTTTTTGCAATTATCCACAAATGCTGCGTTTCTCGAGCTGTATGAAGAGAAAATAAGCTGTGAGAATCAGGAATTCAGAGCCAGACAGTTGGAAAGGGATGCGAGTGACGGTGTCTTCCCGGAGCCACTGGAAGTTGGGCTGACCCTAACCACGAGCTGGCAAAGCCACAGTTATGTCAGAGTCCAAGTTCATCTCCCTAACTCAGCCTGACAACCGTGTATGCCTTCATCCTTAGAAGATTAAACTGACCAGCAACTTACATTTTTTAACTAAAGATGATATTTTCTTGGAGTGAATAACGGGGGCATGATTTTGATCACTTTGTATCTTACAGCTCTTTAGCGTTTTCTGTTTCTGATTGGGGGTGAGGCATGCTTTCAAGCATGCAAACCCTTCTAGGATGCGTGGCAGGAGCCACCGAACCTTTAAAGTTTACCCACCATAATGAATTTTGAAGGATTTTCGCTTGGGAACTAGTTTCCCTCTCTAGGTTTGAGGCTGCTGTGATGTGCAGGGATCTGACAGAGCAAATACCGGTTTGGGGATTCTTGTGGGCAATAGAAAAATCCCAAATTGCCCAACTCTATTTCCATTCAAACTGGAACCTAGAAAAGCTCTCCAGATACATGGGAATGAAAGGAAAATCAGGAAAGGAATGGACCCGTGAATTCTCATCCATCAGCCCTTTCAGAAAGATTTTGTGAAAAAGGAAAAATATATATAAAGAAAACTCAGGCTGATTGGGAATGAAAGGGGGAAACACGTTTCAAAAATACTGTAAAATATGCTAAGAGTCCATCGGCATTTCTGAAGCTCCCTCCTACCAAGCGTGGAGATTCTGGGGGGCCACATGGCCTGTGTGCTGTGCCCACAGACCTCAGGTGAGGTTTGCCCAGCACGGTGTGTCTTCTCTCGAGAGCGTGGGCACGAAGCTGAGGTTTACCAAGTTTTCCTCATCAATCCTACATTGTCGCAGTGAGGGTCACCATCTAGTCTTAAACAAGAAGACATGGCTGAGAAACCCTCTGCTTCCACACTGGTCATATGAAAGATGAGCTTTCCAAGGGCACTGCCAATGTCCACATATCCGGGGGTCTTTCTTATCATAATTGGCCCTTTTCAATTTGGAGAGATTATTTCGCCACTGCCATTCACACTCAGCTAAAAACACAGAAGTGGGTGCAGATTTATTAGGATTACGCTGATAAACAAAACAAAAAAACTTTTAGAGTAGCAAAACCTGTGTTGAATTAGGTCATAATAAAAGAACAGTCTCTCATGGATTTAAACTGTGGTTTGGCCAACATTCTAGACGTACACACACACACACACACACACACGGAAAATAAAAAGCTTTTCTTCTAAAAGAAAAGTCATTTTAGAGTGTGGTAACCCTCAGTGAAGAGGCCAACAAGCTCATCTGTGGCTTTGCAAAATACATGTCAGTGATATTTTAATTTGAAAACACCCCTCAAGTGTACAGAGGCCCATTCTTTATGGTGGATCTCGCCAGCGTCATATGGGCTCTCTGTCTACTGTCAAGGGCAATACTTATATCTAAAAGTATGAACCACTGAGAAACATTTTCCATGCAAATTGTTAAGCTGTGTCACTGAATTATTTTAACAGAAAGTAATTAAATTAAGTAAAGAAATTTTAAAAACCATAACTAAAGTTCTGACTTGAATAGACCAGAATGGAACTATTAGTCTTAAAATTCCTACGACTCTTATTCCACTCGGCCAATCTACTTGCTACTTGTGTAATGTGGGCCTTTCTCCAGGTAGTAAGCATCATTGTAACTGACTAATTCGTATAGCATTCTACGAATGTTGTATCACTTGATACCTAGGAAAACCTATAATATTAGTAAGACAGATATTACCTCATTTTTATATGTAAAGAAACTAATACTCAGAGAACTGAACTAACCCAAGGTTACTATGCAAGTAAGAAAGAGAAAACTTGGATTGTTATTACTCATCAATCTAGTCTCGAAAATGTGAAACCCTCTGCTTTATGCTCCCTTGGTTAAAATCTCAATATTGGATTAAAATCTTAATTGCAAAGAAAAGTCAGACTCACTTTGGATCTCCATGGAAATCTGACCTGATTTTATTTACTCTTCCATGCTGTAGATTCACATCCACAGTCAAACAGAGCAGACATAAACAATATGTGTATTTATAATGAAATTGAAGCCTTCTTCCCTATCAGGTACTTGGGTCAATTTTTTCTCTGGCTAGTGGACGGCATAAAACTGAGTAACACCGCAGTGAACCATCCTGTGACCCAGGGAAATTTCATAATTGACTAGATTATTAGAAATGGCCAAGGACTCTACAGACTATGCCTTTAATCCTCTATATAGGAAAAATAATAACAACATAGACTTAAGACACATAGACTATGGATATAAAAGTGGGATTCATTCTCTTAAACGGGACAGGAGTAGGATACCTCCAAGAAATGAAGATCAGGAGAACTCAGTAGAAATGCAACTTACAATGGGGAGTAGGGGGCCCTTTCTAAAGTGATCATAAATCAAAATATCCATGATAATACCCTTAAAGTTTCTGACCATACAAAGGAGCAGAAAGCTTGTTATGTGGAGAATAACAGTGAAATTAGTAATGAAGAGACTTACTCATAGCTTACTATTAGTCATTCAGCAAAGTCTTTATGGTATCCCCATTACAGCTTTCTATCAATGACAAGTTGCATGTATTTGCCCCATTTTATAGATGGGAAAACCGAGGCCTAGGTAATTTGTATAACCTTCCTAACATCACAAAACTGACAGTAAGAGGATATGAACCTAGTTCTGTCTAATCCAGAGCCCGTGCTTTACATCCTAGTGCTCTGTAGAGGCTTCTGAACATGTTCTAAGGATGGTTGTGCAAAGAATTTTACACCAACACCAGACTTCTTCCCACAATATTTTTGTGTCTTGAGTCTTTGTTATTCGATATTTATTTGCCGTTTTTTTCCCTACTTAAAAAAAATACCACAAAAAGGTGTAATAAATTGTCCCATCATGGCTTAGTGTGAATTAATTTCTCAATGGCTTTTGGTTGGAGAAGTGAGAAATAGAACCATGGGAGGCTAGGAGACTAATTGGAGGGGCTGTAGAGGGGTAAGAAGTTGTGAAGGAAAAGCTTTGGACGGACAGGAGGAAGGAAACGGAAAAGAAACAAACACCCTCTTTCCGATCAGGCAAGACGGGCTGGTACGCTGCAGAATCAAACAATCACAGTAAGTAACACAACACAATTTTATGTCTTACTCACATTATCTTCCTTTTCAGGGTATAAGGGAGAGCCATGTTCATTTTAGTCCCTCACTTACAGATCCAGGTTGAAAAAGTAGCCACCATCTCAAACACGGCAGAAGGAAAAATACCTTTAAGGGCGGTGGTTTCACCCCGGCAATTGAATGTCCCAACGTAGATGTCACACAGCATTCTGCTCACACTTCATTGCCCAAAACTAATCACTGGTCAATGAACTAACGAACTAATGATTTCATTGACCACTCCAACCACAGGGGCCAGGAGTGCCAACCTACTGTGTGCACAGCTGGTGGGGGGAGGAGCCAGAAAGTGTCACGACTGCACTCGAGAATATTCTGTGAAGGAGTGTCTCGCAATATTTACCTACTTCCCACTGTGGTCCAGATTCGACGACACCCCTCACACTCAGTGGCACATCTGTCTTCCCCAAAGCATTTAAGTTCGTTTGCTCTTCATGTCACTTTTTAAAACAGTTATTTTTTTCAGAAGTTCAGCTGCTCTTCCATTACACACATGTACCATACGACCAAAGTAAGTGAAGAACATATCTTTTAAACATATTTGGGATAAGAAATAACATGGCTAACGCTGGGCCCCCTATTTGTGGGAGGGCTTTGTCATCTTTAACAAAGAGACAGTCTTGTCTGCTACCTCAATTCTGTTCCTTCCTTATACGTTATCTTATCAGAGGCATTGTATGGGATCTTAAAATTACGAATTTCTGACTGATGCGAGTGATTCATCTTATTGTAATTTTCTGTGAATATTATGATAGCCAAGAGGAAAGGGAAATTCATCTGTATGCTCTGAGATCTTTGAAAATCAAACTTAACTTTAAAAATAAATTTTATTGCCATAAGGTATTCCTTTTATGTCATTCCTCACCTCAGTGAGAATGTGATGGACCCTTTATAATGAGTAGTATCTGAATCATGCTGGAAGATGTCAAAATAAAATGAAGATTTCAAAAGAGAAGAGCTTCCTATAATTTTGCAAAAAAAAAAGAGGGGGGCAAATCACATCTCAAATCATCTCTCAATAAGCAAATATTTCATTTTCTATAAATTGTATATACTTATATAATCATCTGCATTTTGTTAAAGTGATTCAATAATTTTGTTGAGACTCTACACGTTGCCCATTATACCTATGCCTGTGCTAAATACAATGATTATCAAGGATTATAAGAAACCGTCTCAGTGTCCCACGATCTTACATTCTAGTTAGGAAGAAAAGGCAAACAACGTCATGGATCAGGTTTACCAGAAGCAGAACTTGAGATAAGGATTCCTGAGCCTTAATCTATTTGTGAAGGAGAAACTCTTGAGGGAATGAAGGAAGCAGGGCCAGCTGGAGGAAAGGCCAGGCAAGGATGTGATTTCAGGCAACATCCCACAGCAGGGAGCCTGATCCTTAGGACAGTTGTGAAGGATAAATGATATCTAATGGTTGTCTTGACCTAAGGCAAAGGAGCTGGGTTTTCATACTCTTGAACATCTCAGTCATTGGTTAAGATTTGCATCAAGGCAACATCAAATCCTGGGTACTTCCTGCTCTCTGCACATGTAATCAAAATGACCCCAGTTTCCCAAGGGCAGTTCTCCTAAGAAACCTTGCAGATAGTGGTCTTTGAATGCACACACATCCAGATTCTGGAGTAAGGCTATACAGGAAAGGGATTCGGGGGAATCTGGGAGAAAAACTGACATTGTCAATTACAGTTCACCCCTTGTGTCATTCAAATATATTAACAGTAAGCTTATATACCATCATGATATCTTCAGCATGGTGGTGAGTCACCGTTTCTGGGAGGAACATAGAGTAGAGCGTTGGTGGGGTGACCTATAGCTCCCATGGCTGCAGTTGGTCCCAAACTGTAACTCAAATGCATCACCTGCTTGTACTGGGACAGCTCTCTGCCCCCATGAGAATTGTTTCACTAGTTTTCCCTTCACTAGTTTTACATTTCAAATTTGCATAATACCAAATAGATTCAAACTTTTTGCTTGTACTTTCAGTTGTCCCCTACTCTGTTTCCTGGGAAAGACCCTGTCCGGGCCAAAATATCTAAAATGTTGCTCTAAAGAAAACTGGCAGACACTGAGGATGCAGGTGGCTTCATAGACGCCTATGAAATGATCCCAGATATTCAAAATAAGAATACGCCAAAAGGAAAAAACTGATTTTACTGTGTATTCATTCAAAAAATATTTACGGAGTGCTGACCAGGTGTGAGGCCCTGTTGCAGGTGTTGGAAGGTAGCGGTGAGCAGGGCAGATGGTTCCATCCTGGAGAGAGGGCGCTTTGTGCCTCTGGCGTACTCCACTCCTCAGCGCATTCCTTGGCACCTTCTCTTCGCTTGTCTCGTCGAGAGACCCCCGGAGCTCTCTCCAGGCATGAATCTGTGAAGTCTTCCCTGAGATTCCAGGCCTTGCAAATACTCCATCTCGTGATGACCACGGCACTTCCTACCAACTCCACGTAGCAGCTTCTCACGCAGGAGATCCGTGGAAACCCAGCATAGAGGGACCACAATATCCAGAGGGTCAGGGGGAGGAGACAGATGGACACCAGGGCCCCTCATCACTTTCACTGAGCAATAAGCTTCCATAGAAATTTAAGCTACTGTATATGTGGGATCCAAAATATGACACTAATGAAACTATCTATGAAACAGAAACAGAATCAGGGACATAGAGACCGGACTGGTGGTTGCCAAGGGGGTGGGGTTTGGGGGAGGGATGAAGAGGGAGTCTGGGATTAGCAGATGCAAACTATTATATATAGAATAGATAAACAACAAGCTCCTACGGTATAGCACAGGGAACTATATTCAATGTCCTGTGATAAACCAGAATGGAAAAGAATATGAAAACAGAATGTATATATATATATGTATAACTGAGTCACTTTGCTGTACAGCAGTAATTAACACAATATTGTAAACCAACTATACTTTAATAAAAAATAAATAAAATTTTTAAAAAAAGAAATTTAAGCTACTGGTTGGGGTTGACCCTTAATTTAAACAGAGAATAGTGTAACTGTATAATATATGTGTATATAATTTAAATATAGATCTTATAATCTGATCAGTATTCATAACTCCCCTGTCATCAGTGTGTGGGTGAAATGGATACTTCTGGCTAACTAAGGAAGTAAGCACCATGTATATTTTTGTTTCTATAAGAAATAAATTTAGGTGGTAAACAATTCAATCACAAATTCACCCTGGCAACCAAGTAAATCAGGGATTACTTGTACTATCCTGTGGCGATAGTGATGAGGTGCTAAGGTACTCACACCTCATTCCCTCTGTCTCTTCTGTTAAAGGTTCCCATGAATTAGGATGTCATTCCGAAACCAACCTGAGTGGATGCCAGCAGTATTAGATAGGTATCCAGCCAGTGGGATGGGTAGGGCGAGGGCCCTGTACCCAACATCTTTGGCCACTCTTCCTTAATTTTAGTTACATCATGATTTCACCTTCCATGTTTCCAAGGCAGAAGCTGGAAACACTCATAGCCTAGCTTCTCTGTATGCGGGTGACCAGGGCTCCACGGATCAGCGTAGAAAGGGCACCAGTGAGAGAGAGCAAAGCACAGGAACCCATTACTTTGCAGGAGTGGAGGAAGCAGTTTGAAGGGGTGCTTGGTGTGGGTGGTGTGTCTGCCCCCCGCTCCTGAGATCTCTGAAGACAAGAGACAGTGGCCCTCTCTGCAGTGAGCTCGGACCTTGCTCCTGGCTACGTACTCCAAGGCCGGCTCTATGGCACTCCCAGTGAGTCTGCCAACCACCTCGTCCCTTTTAAAAGTCCTTTTTTATTATTTGCAAAGCAGAAAGAGAGACACCGAAGTAGGAAACAAAGGTATGGATACCAAGGGGGGGAGGGGGAGGGGGATGTATTGGGAGATTGAGATTGACATTTATACACTATTGATACTATGTATCAAATAGATAACTAATGAGAACCTGCTGTACAGCACAGGGAACTCTACTCGCTGCTCTGTGGTGGCCTAAATGGGAAGGAAATCCAGAAAAGAGGGGATATATATGTACGTAGAGCTGATTCACTGCTGTACAGCAGAAACTGACACAGCAGTGTAAAGCAGCTACACTCCAACTTTTTTTAAAAAGTCCTTTTTTAAGGAACTCTGACCCTTCAAAGCCTAGAATAATACTAGAACTCTCTACCACACCCCCATTCATGGCTCTCCCATCACTGTCTACTCTTCACACTGTTCTTCTCTGGGGATACTGGGGTCTCTTCTGGGCCCTTGCCAGCCCCAGAAGTAAAACTCTGCCCTTCTATGCCAATGCAGGGTGGAAGTACTTCATGACCGTGGCCTTTCTGGTCATCTGAGGTGGATCCTCCTTACTGGGTTCTTCTCACTTACTGGAGCCCATGTCCTCATTCTGGTCAGTGCTGGCCACTCTGGCCGCACTCTGAGGTCACTGACACTCCTTGGCCAGTTCTAACTCACCTCTGCGGTGACTGTCGGCCACCAACTCTGCCCCTCTGACCCCCGTCTTAGGTAAGCAATGTCCCTGATCCACGGTTCCTGAGACAGCCGCCGGTTCACCTCTGTGTCCCGGAGCATCTGGAGGACAGGGGTCCTCGACGTAGCAGGTAGAGCTCACTCACCAAGGACAAAAGTCTTAAAAGACCTGGATCTGGTCACACGCAGCTACAGGCCCATCCCCTGGGGTCCTGTAACTCTTACAATGCAGGTGCAATCGAGCGATTTTAAAGTGAATAAACAAGAGAAACAATCGTATTTAAATTTCTCTGGTTGTTGTTTGGTTTTATGCTCTGTCTTGTGTTTTGCTGAGTTTTCTTGACAAACACCCTGAAATCTAGTCCTAAGTGAACAGAACCTGAGGTTCCAGTCCGGGAAAGATCAACACCCACCAAAGGGGAGCTGAGAACATGTTTCCTGCTCGGTCTGAATGGTCTTGATGTTGCTTAAAGTACAAAAGTACAGATGGATGACAGGGAAAAGGGACCAAGACGGCAGGAGGAAGAGGTGGTTAGGATGGGGATGCTGCCCCCAACGAGAGTCGAAATGTCCCTCCTATTCCAGCAGACAGAGGCAGGCAGGAGGCAGTCAAGGCTGCAGAGCTGGTGCCGAGAAGGACAAAGAGGCAGGAAATGTGGACCAGCTGCAGCTGGGGAAACACGGCACCCACCTGGAGGAGAGAAGGACCAGTAAGGAGCAGCCATGAAAATAGGACTCGGGCCCAAGTATTGAGGCTAAGAGATCCCTTGTCCACACCTCTAATCCGAGTGTTCTGTACATTCACATACAAGTCTATCCACTGTGCATTTACTGGTTTTCCATAAACTCTTCCGAACTCAATAATTTCAATCATTTTGGACATAGAAATATTTTGGCTCTAGTGGACGCTAGCGTCCATCAGGAACTATGGCAGGAGGATGGTGCCAGGCACAGTTAGAGTTGGCAGGTCGTAGAGGACCTGCCAATAACCATCCATTGCCTATGGTTATGGTCACTAGGATTGATGAGCTGAACACCCAGTACTGTGGGCTGAATTGTGGCTCCCCCCGCAGAAAGATATTTTGCAGTCCTAACCCTCCAGTGACTCTGTGACAATTTGGAAATTGAATCACTGCAGATATAATTAGTTAAAATGAGGTCGTTCTAGAGTAGGATGGACCCTCAATACAATATGACTAGTGTCCTTATGAGAAGACAGAGCTACACAGGGACAGAATGCCATGTGACAAGGAAGGCAGAAACCGAAGTGATGCATCCACAAGCCCAGGCATGCCAGGAATAGACGGCAAGCACCGGAAACTAGGAAGAAGCCAGGATTCTCTCCTGCAGGTTTCAGAGGGAGCCTGGCCCTCATGACACTTGATTTCAGACTTCTAGCCTCCTGAGAGAACACATTTCTGACTTTTTAAGCCACCTAGTTGTGGTAATTTGTTACAGTAGCCCAAGAAACCAAACACAACCAAAATAAGATGTGTAAGAACTTCTGATAACATAGTACGTGAATTCAAATACACGATAGTGAAAACACAGAATTAGACAATATTATTTTTCCAAACTTAATTTTTGTTTTGAGCGTATACTTTCTCTGCTTATAATCAATTAAATTATACATTGCTCCTGCCTGAAAATTTTTCCCTAAAAATCATTTTTATTGTTCTTGCAGTGTTGAATAACAGTAAAAGAGGCTGTAAATAGGAAGCAGATGTTAAATAACAACAAAAAAAAATGTAAGGAGACAAGCATAATTCGGAACAAACTCCACCCAAATTACTGCTGCATGTGATGATAGAAATTCAAACACAGAACCAAAGCATCAAACCACAGTGGCCCCGGCACTTCCACCAATTCCAAGAAGGTCTAGAGACCAACAGGTTATCATTTGACTCCTGTCCCTCTTAATTCCAGTAGTGAATCTCTAAGGAAAGGGGAAAACAGAGGTCGGCACCTACAACAGCATTCGCAAGGTGGATACTCGTGGTCCACGTGGCCAATTAAGAAAACTCCAAGGTATTTGTTTATCTTGGCCTCCTAAGAAAAAAATGGAAGAAAAGATGTTAAAATACAGCTCTGAAAAGGAGCAGAAAGAGGTGTGAGGATTCTTGTGAGATTTTCCTTAGCATTCGGCAGGAGAAGTAAAACAGAACGAGGAATCCACTTCTTCCAAGCCGGTGTTCAGAAATCCAAGAGCCGGCTGCTTAAGCGCTGTCCAAGCTGCACCGCGATGAATGTAAATATAGTATCCGAATGAGGCACGTGGATTTTAAAAAGTAGAAAATTACAGTATACCTACGTTTTAAATGAAGAGCTCGATTTATTTCTGCATTTTTACAAAAACAGAGCCTGAAAATTAAGAGGCTGACTTACACTCGGAGTGTGGTGTTCTATCATTCTCACTCACTCTCCGATCTCCCGTTAGTCAGGCGTCCTATCTTCAGCCAGCGCTGCTTAGGATGGTGGTGTCTTCATCCAGGGCCGGTTCTTCCTGGTGGGGTCCCCAGAGGGAATGTGGAGGGGGGCTGGGGTCTCTGGGACTGGACGGAAGAGGTTCCAGAAGTCCATCACTGCTGACAGGGTCCTTTTACTTCCCAGCCCTTTGCCCTCTGTGACTGGGGGACCCCATCAAATCTCAATATTATGTTAGTTTTCTTCACCTGATGCCAGAGAACACCGCCCATGGATTAAAGAATTGTGTGCGAGTGGTTCCATTTTGGATTCACCCTTGCCCTCTCCTCTGCTCCTTGGTGGAAGTGAAGTGCTCTGCTCCGGAGGACCCCTCCACCTCTCGCTAGATCCACCCCCCTTGTTAAACCGAGTGCCAGACAAGCTGACACACACAGGATGAAGTGTTATAATTGAACGGTTTGGACAATTTGAGACTTAAGATGCCATGAGCACATCAGCAGATACCCTCCTCTTCCTCCCCTTCACCTACGAATGCCGTGGGAGGGCTGGTGTCTGCATCACTAGCTCCCCACAAAACCTTGCCAGTAATAATTACCGTCTGATCCAAACACAGAGCAGTTCCTTCTGGTGTAGAAAGAAAAAGAAAAAGAAAAGAAAAGGCTTTACTGAAAATTAGAAAGACCCTTTTATTCCTGTTTTATTTTTAACCTGATGTATTGCGGAGGACTGAATGTCACCAGATTGTCATTAGTGTCACTTTTCCTCATGTTCCATATGTGATGTGACATATCATCTAACTAACGAAACCCAATGAACAATATGTCAACATAAAGAAGCACACTGGGTCACAAATATGCTTTGAGAACATTCAATTGCAAGGAAATGTACATTGAACGTGTTTTCCACAGGAATAAAATCGAGCTGCATAGTTAACACATCACGTTTAGGTATAATACCTTGGAGACCAAAAGCACCAACATACATTGTCGAGTGATCTATAGAATGCACATTATCAACACGTATTGATAACAGAGACAGGCAGACAGAGGCAAATCAGCCAGAAGAAGGCAGCCCACGGGAAAGGATGCTTTCTCTAAGATGGAAGAGAACCAAGCCACATTCATAAAAAGTGTGAAAGATAGAAATGCACCCCGTTATTTTGATTTAAACATTAAGCGATATTGTTGTCTAACACCGTTTGTCCTCGCCCACTGACACCATGCGATGGAAACTGGCTCCTGAGCCGAGTGTTCTGGCATCAGCCTGACCTCGTAGCACCACCGTGATGCCCACCCCAGGCTGTTCCTCTCCCCTGCAGGGCCGGGCTGCTCCTCTCCCCTGCAGGGCCGGGCCTGCCTCCTCCGCATCCCACAGGATCCACCTTCGTGGGATCTACTGCAGACCGTCAGCACGAGATTACACCCCAAGCCCCTCCAATCAACCCTTCCAGTAACTTCTCAGAATCGTGTACGCTTTCCTCAGGCTTGAGCCCTGGACCGGAACTTTTGTCAAAGAGTTTTGCCTCCTACTTTGCAGAAAAGACAAGGTGTGCTGATAATGGGCTAGACCTGCCCTCTCTCCAGCTTGGAATGCTTCTGCATTTCTCTCCATCCTGGAATGCTTCTGCATTTCTCTCCATCCTCATCTCCAAGAGCGAGGTGTCTCTCCTCCTCCCCCTCAGGGGTACCCGGGAAGCCCTCCTCTTCCACCCACTCCCGGCTGGCCCTCGTTTCATTTAATTTGCTCTTTCTGGGTCCAGGGCTCCCTCACACCACACCCTTCAAGTCTCCCCAGGTTAACGGTCAGAGTGTGCTTGCGTGCTCTCTCTCTTTGCCTCTTTCTCTGTCTCTCTCTCTCCCCTTCCTATATTTTCTGATCGCTCTGCCGACACAGTGGGTTGAGGTGATCACTGACCTCCTAGTCCTCAAATCCGTTCCCCCAGCCTTCATCCTCCATGTGTTAACGCAAATTCGTGTGCCCGACACACAGTGAGGCCAAACAAACCGAAACGTCGGAGTTTGGAGCAGAGAAAGGTGTATTGCAGGGCTCTGCAAGCTGGCTCCTGCCCTAAAAAGCGCCAAGCTCCCTGAAGGGTTTTGGCAAAGCATTTTTACAAGCCAGGTGAGGGAGGGGGGTCGCGGGGTGTGTGATCAGCTTGTGCACAGGTCTCTGACTGGCTGATGGTGAGGTACCAGGCTGATGGCGCAGGGGTTCACCTTGTCAGTTCTTAGGCTCCAGGAGGCCTGGGGCCATGTGCTCACGGTCCTCAAGTAGTTAACAACTTCCGTGTGTTGGGACTGGGGGGCTGGGCAGGGTTACATCTGAAAAACAACCCAGGAAATGTGCATCAAATATGATTACCCAGGTCCTTCAGAGAGGAGCTAAAGCAGAGGCTATGGGGGAGGGGCTGTCCTGGGAAGGCCGCCTGGGGTCCTGCTCGGGTACCCAGGCAGCATTGCTCACCGATGCCTCATTCTCGGCCGTTCCTCTTCCCCTGGCTTCAGCCTGAGCACACATCTCCTCTTCCTCCTAACTCACCACTTCCGTCTTCCCTTCTGCACCCTCTCCCTCCCACCCGGTGCATTTAGGTATTTCACAACACCCAGGTCTCGAGCCTCTTCCCCTCTCCGATAAACACTTACTGCACCGCCTTAACTAGAACCACATATATTTTTTACGCATAAGATTTCATTATAATTGAAACCAACAAACTATTAAAAAAAAAATCCAGTGAGATTCTAATATTATACTCCCCATAGAGTAATTGTGAGAACCCCAAGCCAGGTAACTAGGACCAGGAGAATGTTTCCCATCCTTAATCGTCTCACTCCAGCCAGTACCATCAGTGTACCCTAATCCCAACTCTGGCCTTGCTTTGCCTCTTCCTCCTTGCTGTTTGTCAACGGTTGTGGCCTCCGCATCTGCAGACGTTCAAAGTTCCCTGTAAGTACAGTCTCTGCTGACTGTACCAGCCGTCCCTCCATCTGGTCAACCCTGAAGCTCTCCCTCAGCCCTTGGTTCTGCTTATTCTCCCTGCTTTGTTTTCCCCCAGAATCCAAATACTGTGGTAATGGAGCAATATTTTCAATGCCTCTTGGTGGGAAGGATTCAGTCCTGTTTACCCTTTGATCAGGCAAAACCATAACAATTCTTATGTGACACCCGTGGATACTTCCTTGGCGGTAGGCATTAAAGATATCATGGTTTAATGTTAGCTGATGGTCAACAAGGTTTAGGATATGTTCACATGTGTTAGAAGTGGAATGAATATTCACTGAATGAATAAACAAATTAACAAACAAATGAACAAATCTAAGCATTTCCTTCTGACTCTAACCAGAGCTAAACCACTTTTAAACCCAACCAAAATTTTATGTATGTGCTGGGATATTGGAAAACCCTCGATATTAGTCACGTGATTCACCCCTCAAGTCTAAGGAAATTAAGAAAGGGAATTAATGATCATGAAATAATTGCCATGTGACAGACCCTTCACATTTATCTGTTGAATCTTAATGGCAAGTCTAGGTGTTATTACCCTCATTTCCCAAGTGGGAACTGAGAATCTGAATCCAGTTTTGTACGATTCCTTGCTTCTGAGATTGACCCCAACATGGAGCTAGTGCCCTTGGGGATTAATAACAATCCTTTAATTACAGTCTTTTGGAAGCCAGTCTTTTCTATGCATCACCACCAATCTGTACTTTACTAAAATTTTTAACGGGTTGATGAGAGCCATTGAGCACTCTTCTGAGGCTCCTTCTGCTTTGCCCTTAGCCCACCATTTCCTCTTATCTGTTCTTCTGTCGCCGACAAGTGTGGAGAATGCATTCTTTTTTGTGAGAAGTCTAGAGCGATGACTCACGCCATTTACCGTGTTTTCCTACGTGCAACTTACCCCACAGTTACCAGTGTGTTTAATGGAATTACCAGGCTCTTACTATGTGATTATTGGGAAATAATGTTGGGTATTTTGCAGTGAGTCCAGCAGGAACCCATGTCACTAGTACACTGACCACTTATCCCTATAGTTAAGATATTGTTGGCTTCTGTACACTTGTTTAAACAAAACAAAACAAAAAAATCAGGAAACTATATTTTTAAATAGTGTTTGATTTAACTGCAGCCTAGCCAATTCATAACATCAGATACCTGAGATTTTGTAAATAATCTGCCAGCCCCAGAAGGAGATGCTAGGCTTTATGTCAAATCATCATAATGGATACTTTACTGTTCCAACCAGCTTGAAAACAGATGTATTTACAGTTCCGGCAGCTGAAGACCCACTATTAGAAAGCCAGATTTGTACTACCTGTTATATCTGTACCTCCTTGGTTAAATCTCAGCTCTCACTCCTGAATCAGAAGTGGTAAAATAGGGGAAGGAAAGCTGCACTCCAATGGCCAAGAAACTGGATAACATATTTTTATCTGAGAATAAAATTATAAAAGACTGAAAGAATTGGTCTGGCCATCCATAAGCATGAAGAATTCCAGGGTTTTTTGGTGTAAAACTACTGTATGTCATGTTACAAATAGTGGCAATTAATGATTTAATACCCACTTGCCCTCAGGGAGAAAAGATACCACTCTCCTCTAAGTTATATTAGAAGAATTGCAAAGTGTAGTTTCAGCCACCCCGCCAACTGATGGCTCCAGAGAACAAACACCAAAAAATGGCACCTCTATAAGCTGATGGAGGACTGGGCAGGGCCCCTTTATTTTACAGTAACTGGATTTTTAGCTGGGTATTCGGTTATCCAGAATAAACATTATGCTACCAGTTTACCTTTCAGCTAGAAGTTCTCGCTAAGGGCATGTGGCAGAAACAAAGTGTGTGACCTTCCGGTTGTCCTCCATTCCAGTTCTTAAAGGGAGACGTGGTGGCCAGGAGGGGTGGACCATGTAGACCAGGGCCATGGAAGGGGGACCACGCAGGCCACTCTAGGGGCAGTGGGGCAGCAAGGGAGGGCCTGCTCCTGACAACACCATAATTAGAGCCACTACATCAGCATGGAATCTGACATGAGAGAAATACCTTTCTGTCCCGCTTAAGGCACTGTTATTATGGATTTCTGCACCATGTTTACAAACCTGTCTCCTAGCCCAGAAGAACACATATCGAAAGTATAATTCTGGAGTAATTGATTTTTTTTCATTCTGGTGGGATGAAAAAGATAGCTGCTTTTTCCTCCATCTCACTGTGTCTCTAACACTTTCAGGAATCCTAAGTAACAAATGAGTAAAAATCCTACCGAAGCAGTTTTCCAATATTTAAGAAAGTGTTTACATGGGCATATTTTAATTTCTTAGGTTAAAAATTTGTTAAAAGTTTAGCAAGCTGCAAATACTGTATCGTGGCCCCCAGTGAGTGAACAATACAGACCTGTCTCCATTTCTTTGCGCTGATAAATTCTTTTACCTTTTGGGTGCCCAGTAAATTTAGTTGGTTAATGGGCGACTACCTTAAATTATCTCGGAGCTTTGCTAACGTGCAAAAGCTAGGAAAACATTTCTCATGATGTTCAAGTGCTTCCAAGATAAGTATGTGTCACTTCATAAAGAATGATGACCTGGATGATAATGAAGGACATTTTCTGAACCAAAATTGTGGATGCAATGTCTATACCCATGTCAGAAAGAGGGAGGCACAGGTCACGGCCTTCGGAGAGACAGGCACGAGGTTCTGACCGTGTCTCTCTGAGTGCCAGTGCTACTTGGGGGACGTCACCACCCGGGGTCTGGGCTCCACTTCAAAGGCGTGACTGCCCCCCAAGGCAGGTAGCTGATTGCCTTTCAGGCAGCGTGGGTGGCGGTGCGGTCTGGGAAAACAGAGTCTTATGGCCCACGTATTGGAGACATTCTGAAACATCTGCTGAAAACCTAAAATTAGTTGGTTGGACTTGACAAAGGACACAAAAATAAATGAATAGTATTTCAGAAAGTGAGGGATAAAGGTTTTCCCAGGTTCCCAGACCTCCCTTATGCTAATTACTTGACGTTTTTCTACCTAACTTTTTAGTGGTGATGCACTTTCCACACACATGGAGAATAAAATGAGACAACCAAATTTATTTTTACTTATGGACCTGAGCCAGAGTTTAAATGACCCCAGCAATGGCACTTACTTCCCTGAGGAGCATATTCTCTTGTCTAATAGATCTCGCTGTTAGGAAATTTCTCTTATAATTCAGCATAAATTGTCCCTTGCTGAATTCCATCCCATTATTCCTAGTTAGATGTCCTTGGACCCCCTTAAACAACGAATCCTCTTCTCACTGGCCTGTCCATTTCCAGGCAGGAGAGGGAGATGGAGAGAAGAGAAAATGGGAGGGATGATGAGGAAGGATGGAGTCGAATGTACCAACTCTGACCTGGCTTACGTGTGATCAGTGAACGTGTCAGCCACAAACTCTTACATACAGACACAGGCAGAAAATTTATTAACAATGGGATTGGGTAATCTCGGGAAAATATTTAATTTTCAGCCAACCTTGACATCTACCTCTTTATAATTTCTCTGCAAATGAGATAGGTCAAAATCATAAAGTTAAAGACTAAAGATACAGTGAAGATAAAGATCAAGTTAAAGATTAAAGATATCTGTCTGCAGGTTTTAAAATCATAGAGTAGCTCTATGCTGGGTTATTGATCACTTCTCCTTTTCCCTCCTGATACCCAGTCTTTTAAATAATGGACACTATTCATTGAGCTGTTTTAAACATCTGGACATTATATTTATAATCTCATTGAAAACTCACAGGCAGCTCTGACACGGTTTGTACAGAACCCCAGGATCAAGAGTTGCCTCTCTGGTCCCCATCCACTTGGTTGTGGTGTAAGAAGCCATATTACAACATGGCGAGACACCAGCTATAGTGGATCAGGGCAAGTTGGAAACTGACCAATGAGTTCTTCTCAGAAACATGTTTGATTTTGGCTGGAGAGAGTCAAATCTGTCTCTCTTTAGGTATCTGGACTGAAATATGTAAAGCTTGGGAAGCCATCCTATCTTCTGTTCGGTGGAGCTAAGAAGGGATGATAAAGGTAAGATAGAGTGAGGAAGAATGAAGGCTCAACACAACAAAAGACAGATTCAACCAAACCCTAGGCCCTGCTTCCATTTGCTTCTGAAAATTGAGAGCATCCTGTGTCTTGGTTTCATGAGGAATCTCAGAATCCTTGTTATCAATGCCATTTAAACTACATTAGTATTCTTTGAAACACAGAGAGTTTCCATTTATAGATGAGTAAACGAGCAGAAGAAGCAAAGATTCACATCCAAGTCTTTCTGACTCAGAGCTACGCTTTTCATCATCACAATATATTTACTGCCACCAGGATTTCCTAGCGCACATTCTAAACCGAGGCTATGAACAGGCTGAGGGAGAAAGAGGCCGTTTACACCCAACTCTTAGGGCAAGAGTTGAAAACTCTTTTTCGGGGTAGACAAGACTTAAGCGACCAGCAGCTCACTAACTGTCTCTGATCACCGGGTTTCTATTTGTAAAATGAGCAGAAAGGGTTGTCCTGGACCAGGGGCTTCCCGGTGGGGGAGGTCTGTGTGTCGTTAATGGTGGGGTTAATGTCAGTACTCACACGGAATCTCTTAAACTATTTACATCAAAACTGCTTTTCTACTTGGCTGCGCTTGGATCCGATTTGTATTTTACAATACAAAACACAGCCAGTAAGCAGCCAGGATATCTATACCACAGAAGAAATATCAAAAGGGGAATCCCACACTTAGGTAGATAAGGATGGAAATGCTCGGCCACAACCAAGCCATGTGTGACGTTGTAGAAAAAGATGGAGGCAAACAACACCCATTAGGTTATCTCTAACCATTGGCCTTATTTCCCCCCAAATTTCCCTCCCAATTCATTTGGCAAGATTCTTTATGATGCTACACCCACGATGTACACAGAGATTAAGGGAAATAGATTTCTCTGTAGTCTCACTTTATAACCAGTTGAGACTCTTAGAAAAGTCGTTTCATCCCAAGCTGTCCCGAAAGGAAACCAGCTTCTTCCCACTGGCAAGTAAATATTCTGGCTTGAAGCCAATTTACCATGCTGTTTTGTAAGCCTTCCATCTCGGTTTCCCTTTCCTGTCTTGAGATAGGCCCTATAGTATTCCTCTGGGACCCAAGCCTATTAAACAGCAAAAACGAAATATGCAAATTATCTCCCAACTACATGCATGAAGCCTGCAAACGTTATTCTTAGGAAAGTGCTGGCAATTTATAAATTAACATGTCAGGCACTGAGGTTTGAAACCTTATAACAGTGTTTACTGTATAAGAGGCCCCAAATGAACTGAAAAATAGACGGGGAAGAACAGCAAAATCAGTGATTCAGTGATGTTAAAGTTGCCAACATCCAATTTCTGCCTTACTGGCTCTGCCAACTCCAGTAACATTTGCACATGCATGCACAGGTGTGCACGTGCAAACGGGCATGCACAGGCACACGCCCACACAAGTGTGTACATGCGAATGCACATACCTGCATACAGTAAGGCAGAGAACAGACACATAAAACAGAAACAACGAGAGTGACAGTCAGTCCTTCTGGTCTAGGCTTCTTGGCTGATTGCATCCCAAGCTCACTGATTCAAATTATTCCTTTTTTAGTCTTCCCACAAGTATTAACGGTAAGATTGGTAAGTACTGGGACTATAACACTAATATTGTAATAACACTGGCAGGCCCGATTTGGTAAATGGGGTGAATGTGATGGAAATCCAGTTGTTTGTAACAACTGTTTGAGCTTTGTAGATTCTGAAGGCTTAGCCATTTCTATTGGGGAGTTAAGCTATGGTTCAGTTTTCTGAAATTAAATCAACAAAGGATCCCAGACAATATGAAAAAATGTGTTCTTTTTAATACTGTAATAATATCGGCTATACATCTCTACTAAAGATTTGTGCAGCTCCTGTTAAATTACATTTCCACAAGGAAGGGACCCAGTAAAACAAAAGTTTTTGTCAATCTCTGATCACATTACAGTTATTCTTTAAAAGGAAAAAAACTGATTATATGCTGAGCACATAGTCCATCGCAGAAGAAATGGTTTTATTTGAGGAGAGCTGCCGGTCAACACAGAAAGAAATGATGCCCCTGTTCTCTTCATTGGCAATAGATCGATATAAAGTTGATGGTTCTGAGTTCCCAGGTAAGATAATGTTTCCAGGCAGGAAAGACAATATTCGAGGCTCAGAAACCGTGGAGCCTAAGATCCTTTATTACATATTGTCTTGCAGGAAAGTGAAGCTGGGGGCCATGATTGTTTTAATGACGAAAAGTAAGTTTCAAGAGTTGCTCCATCCCCATCTGCCTGGTGGTTTCCTGGGTCCTAGGAGATCCAGGAAGGTGAAGCACAAGCTAATTATTTGATCTTCATCTTGCACTGGCATCTGCTCTGAGTCTTGGTCTCCTTCCCACATCGTTAAACTGAATTTTTCCCCTAAAGAAACCCAGAAACTCTCTTTCCTTTTTCTGCTGACCCTGTCTCTCCCTCCTTCTGAGAACCTGGCCTAAATGGCAATAGCTTTTGTTCATCCTTGCTATGTGGCAGGCACTGTGCTAAGTGTGCACATACCTCTTCTCTGCTAAGCCTCATCCCCCAGCTGAGGGGCAGGTTCTTATTCCGAGCATCTCAGTTCCTGGATCATGTCCTCAGCTTCGGTTACATACACCCCCTGTATCACAGACAAGGAAACAGAGTCACAGAAAGCTTGGTTATTGTGCCAGAGATCAAGCAGAATAAGTGACAGAGGGGGCACTGGAAGGCTGGTCCTCAGGGCTGGCACCTGCTACTCTTGCTGTCCTCCTCTCTCTCCCACTTCAATTCGTATCTGCATTTCTCAACATTGTACGTGGCCTGTGGGCCACGAGTAGATACCAGTGCTTGTCCACTCTTCCGTTACTTGATGGAAACTATTTCCTAAGAACCTATATGGGGCACCTATTAGATAATATAGAGGACACAGCAAAATATAGTTGACACTCATTATCCATCGTGGTCCTACAACATCTACACAGAGTTCTCTAAGTCACCTTGAACACACAATTAGCAAACACTGAGCCATGGCTCCTAAAGGAAATACAGAGTTAGGTTCCTGCAACCCTCTGGTCACACATTTCAACTTATCCTGCCGTTCAGTGTTCTTGGGAAGAATAAATTGCTTGAATGCTCCAAGACTGAGAGGCATTTTTCCTGTCTTATTCTATGGGACGCCTGCTCTGCAATTGATGCCTTGTCTGCCCCCTGCTCCACACACACCTTCCCATGGCCTCCAGATGTCCAGCACATGTGTTCTCTGCTTGTCTGGCCCACCACCTAGTGTTCTCATGTTTCTTAGATCTCTCCACATTCTTTTAATTTTAGAGCTTCTCTGACCTTACAGACCTTCTAAGCTTCTCATCCCCTATATGCTTCCTGACTGATGATGTCATCAGCTTCAGTTACATCTGCAAGTGGCCCCCACTCTATTGCTTTTGCATTCCTTCTTCTTCCTGGAAGGCTCTGCTCTGCTATCCACAGAAAAAGTCACTGCCTCGCTTCATTCAGGAGTCTTCTAGGAGGCCACCGCCCAAGCTGCTGCTAGCTCTTTCCCTCCTTTGTTTGCTCTTTGGCCTCCTACACTACCTGAAATATTACATTTTGCTCTTTATTTTCTTGTTTTTACCCTTCTGTGGTAGGCACCTTTCTAAGCTGTCCCCCAAGATTCCCCCCACAGGTATACACACACCTGTGTGATTCCCTCCCTGGGTGGGAGAAACCTCTCAATGCAGGGGGATGGATGGTCACTCCCATGACTAGGTTATGTCATACGACAGAGGGGATGGAGGCCTGACTGGAAAGAGAGTCCCTTGTGGGCTCTGAAGAGAGAAGTGAGGCCACGATGTGTCAGGGACTTAGGATGGCCTACAGAGCTGAGAGTGGCCTCTGACCAACAGTCAGCAAGACAATGGGGACACCAGGGGCCCAACAACTGTAAGTAAGTGAGTTGTCCCCATAGCCTGCCTGATCCTAGAAGAGGACCCCGAGCCTCAGAGGAGAATCAGCTCAGCCAACACCTGGGTTTCAGCCTGCGAGACCCTGAGCAGAGAACACAGCTAACCAGCATCCAGACTCCTGACCCAAGGACACCATAGACAATAGCAGGCTTTGCTTTGAGAAGCTAAGATTTTGGTAACTTGTTACACAGCAGTAGATATACCTTCCTTCGGGATGACAGCTCCATGAGGGCAGGAAGCCAGTCCATTTTGCTAACTGCTTTATCCTCAGCACCAGCAAAGGCTCGGCATATAGTTGGGACTCAACAGTGGAGATGGGTGGGGCGCCCCGGCCCCATAGACATCTGGCATTCGTGGCCGCATTTCTCAGAGCCTGGGGGTCCGGAACTCATCCCAGGTTTCTGAAAATTCCTTCCTTCCTCCCTCACGCACATCTCTGGCCCTGTCTCTCTGGTTCCTCAGTTAGGCAGCAAACAATCTGGGTGTGATGCATGGCCCCTCGGGGAGTGTTTTCTCCAAATCCCAGGATAACCAGTGTTCAGATAAGGTCCTTTCCGTGATGACGTCAGGACGCTAAGGGTCCTGTCTTCTCCACCTTGTGCAGGACACTCTGCCCAGAGACACTTTCCTCCAGTTCTAAGCATGGAACCCACGGGGACCTATCAAGGAATTCTTTCTAAATAAACCCAGTGCCTTGCTTAGGAGCCTTATGGGGACAGCTGTTAATACAGTGACATTTTCTACATCATTTAATCTATGCTGATAAATTCTACTTCAGACCGCTCTACTGGGCTTCACATGCATTTATCCATCTGCCGGCTGGTTACCTACACTTGGAAGTCTCATAGCACCACAAATTCAACACTTCCACGAATGGAACTAACCATTTCCTTCCTGAAACGTTCTTTTCCAGGGTTCCATATCCCAATACATGGCACTGCCACACAGTTGCCCAAGCCACAAACCTTGGAATTGCTTCTGAACCGCCCTCCCCTTCCCCCTCCAGGTCTGATCAATCAGTCATTCATGGAGTCAGACTGATTTCTTCCCCCTTGGATGTACATCTGGGTTCCATCCACTTGGCTCCAACCTCACCACCATTGGCCAGGCCACCACCGTCTCAGTCCTGCTTCAGAAAGCATCACACAGTCTCTGAGAAGTTAAGAAATTGCCTCTTGTTCTAGAGCCAGTAACTGGTAGAGCTCAGATTCAACTTGACATCAGAGCCCACGCTCATAGCCCCTCGACAGAGCCGCCTCTCAGTTAAAAGTGATGGGGACAGTGTCAGGAGACCCTGTAAGGCCAGCAGTACAACTGTCCTGGTCTTGGGGAGCTCACTCCCTCTCCATTACCCTATAGATTTTCAGGCAGCCTGTCCCCTTTGCCTCCGGCTCATCATAATCTTCACTTGAACCATCATAAATTGCGTTTCTCTGTTGGGTGTCTCCTATGTTTCCTTAATCTCTCCCCTTTCAAGGTCTGCCTTCTGTTGAACTTGTGAGTCAGCTGAGGAAGATGAATGTCAAAAAAAAAAAAAAGTGGGGATTCATTAAATTCTCTCCAATCAATGCATGTGTTTTCCCAATACCCAAGAACCACTCTAGAAGGAAAATCCACAGATCCTTTTTTTATAGAGGGCGACATGTGTAGAACAATTCTAGAGCGGAAAAAAAAAAAGAGCTTTTTTTGTAATAGATTACTGGTTGCAGGGAATATTTATGTTTATGGAAATGAAACTTGTTATCTCTTTGGGATCCACAGGAAGATAGTCCTGTGGCCCAAGGATCCCCTCTTTTCTCCCCACACCAAATGCCATGGGCTTCACCTGGATTCCCCACTGGGCTGCTCCTGCCACCCAGGTACTGGCAGCAGAGCACAGAAGATCCAGAACATTTAGCACACATCATCAATCCAATGCCATATCCACTACGAAATGGTACAGAGTTCTCACCGGAGGTGGGGAAAGTGTGCCATGTTTTTAGATATCCCTGCTTACCTTTCAGAAGAAGAGTCCTGGTGAATCCAAGTCAGTATTATAAAGTGCCTAACCGTGCAAAGACCAACAGGACCATTTAGATGAAGACTGCATCACCTCTAGCCCCATTCCCTCACTAAATGAATCAATAAACAGAAGAAGGGGTAGAAACCAAGAAAGATATGTACCCAAAAAATGGGGAAAGAAAATCACAGTTGAGATAAGCTCATTGTTTTGTTGTTGCTATTATTTATTTTTGTTGTTAATTTTGGTTGTTTTAAGACATGCACTAATGGAGAAACTGCTGCAGAAAAGGGGGGTGGAGGTGATATGTATTTCTGGAGAACGAGTGTTACGCTGAGATTTCAGAAAATCCAAGCCTGTCACACCAGTGAAATTATAGAGAAAGCTGGGCATGTGAAGCTAGCCATTTTTGGTGACTCTGCAAGCCTGTGTGCATAATTCCAAATCAAACATATTCACATTATTAACTTTTTAAAGTTTATTAGTCTCAGTGCTAATGAACTCATTCATCCTTGGCAAATACACATGGCTCCCTAATGAAACGTCAATAGATAGATCCGCAGTGAAGTGAGCAAATCCAGTGGTTGATGCCAAATTCTGCTTGGCTGTAATGCCTGGGAAGACGAGATCACTTCCAGAGAGACACTTGGACGCAGCACCAGATAAAGGGAAAGCACCAGCGTGGGTGTCTGCAGATGGGAAACCTGCCCCTGGCTCTGCCACGTGGCGGCTGAGTGACCTTGAGAAAGTCTTCTGCAGGAAGAGGAGAGCAGGCTAGCTCACCAGAATGTTCTCTCTAGATCTGTAATGCGATACTCTTCCCCTTCCCCCAGCACAGCGGTCCCCTCCTAAGAGTTCTCCGTGTTTACATACATCACAATGCATGGCATCTTCTATTTAGACATCTGCCTAGTTCAACAATGGCTCATTCTTTATGGATAAAATTAAAACTTAGCTTCTCAGGAGATATCATGCCACAGGTTATGGGTTTTCATTTCTGACCTGTTTGAACATTGCACAAGTTCAGAGTTGTAATGAGTTTCCTAACCCGCGTTGGTTTGTGTCAGCCTGCATGACAGTGTGTTGAGTACGCCACGGGAGATAGAAAATGGAACATCTTTAAAAAAAAAAAAATCTAAGCAAACCTCCCTTTCTCTCAATTATCGGTTTCGAAAAGTAGCCTGAACGTGGGCGCTCTTCTGTTTGGGGGTTTGTGATCTGCTAGCATTAATTCTCCAGGGTAAATTTCCTGTCTTCATGCAGTGATGGTTTGGGGTTTTTTTTTCTTACTTAACTTAGATCTTTAAAATTGTACAACAGCCTAGAAGTCAGGATGTTTTCCCCCTGATGCCTCATGGAAAGAGACTGCTTTATTATTGAGTGAAAGCAAAAATAATAATCATGAAAAGCTTTCGCTTCTGGACCGCATAAATTATGTCCAATTTTCCTCATTATTTTCTTCTGCAGGGTATAAAGAGACTGCCTGTGGTAAAATACGTATCAGTACGAAACAAATAGAAAACAGTTTAAACCACTGAAGTATTTACCTTTTTTATTTAAAAAAAAAAGACATTTTAATCCCATTAACGGTAAATTATATTACCTATTGTGAAAGCAGACATGAAAGAAATATCTGAAGCATGCAGTTAATTATGATAGCAAGTGACACATAATATTTATGCTCCTCTTGCATGGCCCGAACAGTTTTTCTTTCACTAACTGTGAGTCACACTCTGATTGAAGTCTTGAAACCGATGTTGAGCTAGACCTGCAGGCACATTTGCTGTAGACGCTTCATTCTACAGATAATTAATGGTACAAGAAATAGCCACGGTTTATTCTTTTATAGTCCTAATTTCACAGAGAGGGAAAACAATTCTCTACCCCAATCCTTTTCTTTTAATTCTCCATTTCAGCATATGTATTTACTGTCCACACAGGCTCAGCAAAGCAGGGAGTTTGCAAACGAATTTCCACCAAGAAAAGCTGTTCCTCCGTGAGGCCGGTGGACTTTTTGAAACTCCAAGATATTCATGAAAGCACCAGCCCTGTTTGAGGGACGTGACTAACCCATCTAAACAAGTCAGGTGTTTTAGACATTAGGACACACTCCTACACAATTGGAATGAAATACAAAATATTGGTTAAAATTAGTACGCCCGGGTTCTGTTTGATGTACACCGTGACATAACCAGGCAATGGCAGAGAAATAGGGAAGGTAGTTCCTCGTGGCCTGGCTTTCCGATCATGCTTGGCCCAGTTCCACGGGGAGGATGCTGAGGGGTCATTTTTGCAGGCTAAGCTTAGGAGGACCCAGCCACTCTGCACCCAGGCAGAGTCTCAAGCAGCAAAATACAGCTGCTTCTTGTCTCATATCAAAGGCTAGGGCTGAAATCCTCCCAACTTACTTCCAAGTTGCTTGACAACTGCTGTGGGCTTCCTACTGCCTCCTATCAGAGTCCCAGCATCCATTCTTTGTTCGCAGCAGGAGTGACATGCTGAATTTGAACTACGCCATCTTTACTTCCGCAAGTCACTTTGGCATTCACCAACACTTTGGTTTCATCGCTACTTCAAACTTCCAAAATGGATTGAGTAGACATCCCATGGGCTATGGAAAGCTGGCGATAAGCCATCCCCGCTCTTAGGTGCTATCTTAAAATGAAGAGCGAATATAACCCTAGAATCAAGAGGGTTTTTTCCCACTATTATTTCCCACAAAATTTCCATTATATTACTACCAATGTTTATGTCATATCACAAAGATCTGCAATTTGAAAAAACAAGAGCCATCAAGCTTACTGAACATCTACTATATACTAATTGCTTTGAGTATATATACATATATATATATTCTCATGTATCCTCACAATAAATTTGCAAAGTTCACACTAATATCCCATTTGTCAAGGCAGAAACTGAGTCTCAGAGAAACTAAGTAAATTGCTAAAAACCAAGAGCCAATAAGTTGAAGGATCACAAAGCAAATGAGAGAAGGTATTTGCTCTTTACCATGATCTATTTCTCATTTATATTTTTAATAGTTTGGTACTACGAAATTGTTACACAAATATTAACAATTGACTGAAAGCCCTTAAATTTGAACTTAGTATCCATTAGGAGCTAGAGAAATCCTTCTTCCAGACTTCATTTAGCTTCATTTACAAAATATTCAGAAAATTTCGTCCAATTTTTAAATCATAATCAGATACCATTATTTCTTGCTCAAGTATAATTTACATTTTCTGAAATGCACAAATCTTATATGGACAGTTTGATAAGTTTTAACAAATGCATACATCTGTGTAACCCAAGGCTCTATCAAGATTAAAAAAAAAAAAAATGTCCATCACACCAAACATTCTGGTCACTCCCTGCCCATCCACACAGGCAACTACTGTTCTGATTTCTGTCAGATCATTTTGCCTGTTCTTAACTTCTTGCAGAATCATGTAACATTGTGTTAGTTTTCTGTTGCTTCCATAACAAATGAACACAAACGTAGCTAATTTTACTTGTACTCATTTTTGTGTGTGTGTTAAGTTCTATACACTTTTACCACATGTATAGGTGCCTATTTCCACCTTCCTCCCAGCCCTTCCCCAATATCAAACCCCTAGAACCACTCATCTTTTATCCTTTTATAAAATTTTGTCTTTTTAAAAATGTTATGTAGGAGAATTCCCTGGTGGTCCAGTGGTTAGGACTCTGCAGTCTCACTGCCAAGGGCCTGGGTTCAATCCCTGGTCAGGGAACTAAGATCCCACAAGTTGAGCAGTGTGGCCAAACACACACACCACACACACACACACACACACACACACACACTCAAACACACACATACACACTATGTTAACTATCATGAATTAGATGTATAAGAAATTATAATTAAAATGAACTTTAAAAAAATGTTATGTAGGTGGAATCATTCAGTACGGAGCCTTTTGAATTGTGGTGTTTGGGGGTTTTTCCACATAGTTACCTGGACATCATCCAAGTTCTTGTGTGTATCAGTAGTTTTTATTTCATTGGGGTGTAACGGTCCATGGTATGGATGTTCTACTTTTTGTTTAACCGTAAACTTGTTGGAGGATATCTGGGCTGTTTCCAGTTTGGGGCTAGTTTTGCCAAAAAGGGAATATGAATATTTTTGTACAGGTTTTAGGTGAACATCTTTTCATGTCTCTGAGATAACTGCTGAGATTTTCAGCTGTTGATTTGCATGGAAACTGTATGTGGAGCTTAAAAAATACTGCAATTCCATTCCCACCACCGATGCCTGAGTGAGTCACAGCCTCACCAGGTTTGATGCCGTCACTATTTTTCATGTTGGCCTTTCTCACAGGCCTGCAATGATTGCTAGTTGTGGCTTTAATTTGCATTTACCTGATGGCTAATAATGTTAAACATCATTTAATATGCTTATTTGCCATTTGTATCTCCTCTGCAGTGAAATGTCTATGCATGTCTTTTGTCCATTTTCTAATTGGGTTGTTTACATGTTTAACTGTTGAGTTGTGAAAGTTCTTTATAAATTTTAGATACTAGTCCTTTGTCGGATATGTGGTTTGCAAATATTTTCGAACAGCCTGTAGCTTTTTTCTCTTCTTCACATGAGCTTTTGAAGAGGAAAAGTTTTTAATTTTGATAAGGTCCAATTAATTTTTCTTTTTAGTGTCAAGTCTATGAACTCTTTGCCTATATCTAGATTCCAAAGATTGTCTCTTTTTTTTCTAAAGGGTCTATGATTTTATGTATTACATTTAATTCTATAATCCATTTTGAGTTAATCTTTTTATAGGGTGTGAGACTTAGGTTGAGGTCTATTTTTAAAAATTTGGCCTATGGTTGTCCAGTTGCTCAAGTAATGTTTTGAAAAATCTATTGTTCCTCCACTGAATTGCTTTTTTACCTTGTCAAAAATAAGCTGAGCGTATGTTTGAGGTTCTTGTACTGGGTTCTCTATTCTGTTCCATGTATCTGTGTGTCTATCCATTCACCATAAGCCTTGATATCAGCTAGTTATTCCTCTTATGTTATTCTTCTTTGTCAATATTATTTTTGCTATTCTCCAGCCTGTGTCTTTTCACATAAATTTTAGAATAATTTTGTCTATATCTTCAAGAATCTTGCTGAGATTTCAATAGGAATTGCATTAACCTATGGATCAATTTGGGGAGAAATGACATCTTACTATGTTGACTCCACTAATCCATCAACATGGTATAATTCTCCATTTATTTAGATCTTCTTTGATTTCTTTCATCAGCATTTTTTAATACGCAGCGTACAGACCCTATACATGTTTTGTTAAGTGGAAACTTCAGCATTTCATTGTCTTTGGGGCAATTATAATTGGTATTATGTGTTAAGTTTAGGTTTCCACATGTTTATTCCTATTATATAGAAATGTGTGTTGATCTTGTGTCCTACAAACCTGCTGAATTCACTTATTATAGAAGTTTACAGGCATGCATAAATTCCTTGAGATTTTCTACATAGGCAATCATTTCACCTCCAAATAGAGACACTTTAATTTCTTCTCTACCAATCTGCATGCATTTGTTTCTCTTTCTTCCCTTATCACAATGGAGAGTACTGCCAGAACCAGGTAGAATGAGAGTGGTGAGAGCAAACATCCTTGCCTTGTTTCTGATCTTAGGGGGAAAGCATGAAGGCACCATTAAGTATTATGGTAGCTGTAGGGGTTTTATAGTTGTTCTTTATACATTCCCTTCTATTCCTAGCTTGCTGAGGTTATCTTCTAAATCATGAATGGTGTTAGATTTTGTCAAATATTCTCTTTGCATCCACTGACAACTGAATAATCACAATTTTTCTTCTTTAGTTTATTAGTATGGTGGAATACTTTGATTGGTTTTCAAAAACTGAACCAGCTTTGAATAACACTCCATATCCACTCTACCAATTTCTGACTTTTGATTACAATAGTCAATCCATATACATTAAGGTAATTATTGATATGTTAGAACTTAACTCTGCCATTTTATTATTTGGTTTCTATTTATTTCCTCTGGTTCTGGTTCCGCTCTTTTCTTTTCTTGACTTCCTATAAGTTATACATTTTTTAGAAATCTATATTGATTTATTTATACTGTTTTTTATCTCTTTGTTTAGTTTTTGTAGCGGTTGCTCTGGGTATTAAAATATACATATGTGACTTACCAGAGTCTACTGGTATCAACATCTTACCACCTTAAGTTTGGAAATCTTACCTTCAAGTTCCCTTTAACCTTCCACACTTTAAAATATCATTGTGTTGAGTAACAGATGGTCTTAAAATTTTTGTTTCAACCATGAAATAAGATTTTTAAAACTTTAAGGAAAAGGGTAATCTATTGTGTATGTCCATATTTCTGCTTTCTGTTGCTCATCCCTCCTTATACATGGTCCAAGACCCTCTTTTTTTATTTCCTTTTTGTTTGAAGAACTTCTTTTCATCAATATTTAAGGGTAGCCTTGCGAGCAACAAATTCTTCTGGTTTTTCTATTCTCTGAGAATGTCTTTATTTTCCCCTCATTCCTAAAGGATGGTTTTCCTGGATATAAGATTCTGGCTTCACAGTTCTCTTCTTTCAGCAGTTGGAAAGTTGTATTCTACGTTCTCTTGGCATCCATGATTTCAGATGTGCATTGGGAGAGTTCCCAGAAGGATTTTTTATCAGTGTTGGGGAAAATGTAGACTAAAGGCTAATCTAAGCCTTCCTAACAAAGATAAAATGCAAAAAAGGCAGGAATTAGACTATTTCCACATAACTTTACTGCATTAGAACAAAGCTCAAGAATGTTTATAGGGATGCAGTAATATCCAGCACCCAAAGGAGTGAAATTCACAATATATCGTATCCAATAAAAAAGTTACCAGCCAAGCAAGACAGCAGGATAATGTGGCCAATATTAAGATGAAATTTCATTCAATCAAAACTTACTCAAAACAACATAAATGATAAAAACAATTAGTGGATAGAGATATTATGCTTAAGAAGCTAGGTATGCTTATTTTCACATATGCTTAAGAAGCTAGGTAAAGATTGGGCAAATTAAATAGAGACACTGAGATTACATTACAAGCCCAAATAAAACTTCTAGGCATGAGAACCACAGTGTCTGAAATTAAAATACATTGGATGGGATTAACAGCAGATTAGACATTGCAGAAGAAAAGAAGAGTGAACCTGAAGGCATAGTGATAGAAAAATCCAAAATAAAATGCATAAAGAAAATAGAATTATGTTAAAAATGAAAACAGTATTGGTGTGCTGCAGGACAACAGATGTACAAGGAACAAAGATAAGAACTACAGGTAACTTCTTGTCAGAAACAATACAGGCAGAAGGTAGTGGAAGAGCATCATTAAAGTATAGAAAAGCAAAACAAATTTTTTTAAAGAGGAAAGCAAAGAAATAAATAACTGTCAACCTACACTCTGTACCAATGAAAATAGCTTTCAAAAACAGTGATGAGGGCTTCCCTGGTGTCACAGTGGTTGGGAGTCCGCCTGCCGATGCGGTGCACACGGGTTAATGCCCCGGTCCAGGAGGATCCCACATGCCGCGGAGCGACTGGGTCTGTGAGCCATGGCCGCTGAGCCTGAGCGTCCGGAGCCTGTGCTCCGCAGCAGGAGGGGCACCAGCAGTGAGAGGCCCGCATACCACAAAAAAAACCAACCAAACAAACAAAAAAAAAACAGTGATGAAACAAAGAATTTTTCAGACATGCATAAACTGAAAGAATCCGTCATCAGTCCAACTGCATGCAATAATGTTAAAGTGAGTCCTTCAAGCAGAAGGAAAATAGTTCCAGATGGAAATCTGGATATATCCTAGGGTTGCTCAACTGTGGCACTATTTATATTTGGGGTAGATAATAGTCTGTTGTGGAGGGATTCCCGTGCCCTGTGGGCTGTTTTGAAGCATCCCTTGCCTCTACCCACTTGCCTCTACCCACTAGATGTTAGGATACTCCCCTTACCCCAGATGTCACCACCAAAGTCTCTACACATGGCCAATAGTCCCCTGGAGGGGGCAAAATTTTCTGGTTGAGAGTCACTAATCAACTCAAAAAATGAAGACTACTGGAAATGGTAACTATGTGGGTAAATATAAAAGACAGTTTTCTTATTATTTAAATCTCTTTAAAAGATAATTGACTGTTTAGGCAAAAATAATAATGTAGTCAGGGATTTATAACATGTGTTCAAATAATATATGACAGCAATAGCACAAGGCCAGGAGGGGAGAAATAAAACTATACTTTTATAAGATTCTTATGCTATATGTGAAGGAATAAAAATAGACTTTTATAAGTTAAAGATGGATACCATAAACTCTACAGCAACCACTAAAACATAACAAAGTGTTATAACTAATAAGCCAATAAAAGAGATAAAATAAAATGATAAAAATTCTGGAATCGTCCAAAAGAAGACAGAAAAAGACAAAAATGAGAAAAAGAATGGATGTTATAACAGAAAACAAATAGCAACTTGGTAGATTAAAGCTCAAACATATCAATAATTACATTAAATATAAATGATCTTAACACTCCAAAGAAAAAACAGAGATTGTCAAATTGGATATTAAAAAACAAAACAAAAGTATATTCTGCCAACAAGTAGTACAGTTTAAAAATAAAGACAAAAATTGGATAAAAGTTTTAAAATGGAGAAAGATACACCATAACAACATTATATCTTAAAACCTCAAGTGACTATATTAATATCAGATTTCAGATACAAGTAGGTGTCAGAAAAAAAGATTTCTCAGGGATAGTCATTTTATAATAAAGGGATCAATTCATCAGGAAGAAATAACAATCCTAAATGTTTATATAGGTAGCAACATAGCTTCAAATACATGAAACAAACACTAACAGAACTTCAAGGAGAAATAGATAAATTTGCAATTATAGCTGGAGATTTCAACACCACTATCTCATGAATTGATAGGACAAGTAGACAAAAAATTAGTAAATATATAGGAGACTTGACCAATACTATCAATTAAGTTGACTTAATTGGTATTAACAAGAGTAGAGTACACATTCTTTCTAGTACACACAAACATTTATTGAGAGACCAAATTCTGGTGCATAAAAGAAAATAGGAACAGAAGAGGACTTCCTCAAACTAATAAAGACATCTATTTAAAAAGTACAGCTAATCTTAGACTTAACAACAGGAGTGACTGAATGCTTTCCCCTTGATATCAGTAACAAGGGAAGAATATCCACTCTTATCACTTCTACTCAATATTATACTGGAAATTGTAGTCGGAAAGCAATGAAAAGAAATAGAAGGCAACCAAATTGGAAAGAATGTCTTTATTTGCAGATGACATGACAGTATATATAGAAAATTCTATAGAATCTAAAAAAGAAAAACAAAAACCAGAGACTACTAGAATAAGTCAGTTTAGCTAGATTGTAAGATACAAAATAAATATACCAAAATCGCTTACATTTTTATGTACAAGCAATACACGTTGGAAATTAAAATGAAAAAAAAAATTACAGTAACATCAAAGATATGAAATACTTAGGGATAAATCTGAAGAAAGACGTGCAAGACGGGTACACTGTTATCAGAGTTCCATGCTTTTCCAGGCTCTCACCGCAAAGGTCAGTCTGGAGGGGACATGACAACATGACATCTTCTTGCTAAATGTTCCTTGGACAAAGCTTATTCCCTGACTGACTTTTCTTCCTGACCCAGACAGGCTGGGATGACTTATATGGAAGGGAAACTCAGGGCCACCTATGTCTCCTTGGGAGCCTGGCTCAGAAGCAACCCCAAAGCCCAACCATTTCCCTTGTCCTGGGCCTGTTCCCTCTCTGCTGTCCAATGCCATAACATGTCCCAGGTTGGAGACCCTGATCCTAGATTCAATTTCTATTCCAGGCAGGCCTTCCACTCACCCCATCCTCCATGCCCCCTACATTCACCTCAGAGACTTGGAGAAGGACTCAGGGACCATGATTCCTACCGGGGCTCCTTCAAGCCTGCTTGAGACCCCTCCCGAAAATAGAATAAGGGGCTTCAGGTCTCAATGAGTGATGACTGGAAAATAGTGGGATGCCTTAAAATTAAATATTTTTAAGAGTGTAAATTGGGTGCAGAAGAAACGTCAGGTCTATTTGGATTTTCAGAGGTCAAAAATTAGAAGATGGAACCATTCTCTCCAGTCACATCTTAGAGGGAGAAGTCCTTTATTAAAAATAGGAAACGTCTTTATGCATCTCATAGTGTAGTGAGTGTGAAGGACCTCACACCCACCACTTCCTTCACCAAGTGCTTAGCGAGGGCTGGCCGTGTGCCAGGTGCTTTTCTATGAAAAGGGATAGATTCGTGAAGAAAGGAAGCAGAACCTGCCCTTGAAGACCTTGTATTCTTTAAATGATTATATGTTATATATTATTGGAACCCAGGAGGCCAGAAATGTGTTTTATCCAATGTTTGTTTTGCTCATTGTTTTGAAATTGTTACTTTTTATTTATTTATTTATTTATTTGGGGGCCAATATGAACATAGCACAGTGCCTCCTGTAAAGACAATTTTAAAAATTCTCACACATTACTATATATAAAATAAATAACTAATAAGGACCTACTGTGTAGCGCAGAGAACTCTACTCAATGCTCTGTAACGACCTATACGGGAAAATAATCTAAAAAAGAGTGGATATAGGTATATGTATAACTGATTCATTTTGCTATACAGCAGAAAGCAACACAACATTGTAAATCAACTATACGCCAATAAAAAAAAATAATAAATACTCAAGTGTATCCTTCAAAGGCCCAAATTATAATAACTCCCCCCCAAAAAAATATATTTAATGTTCACTTTGTTTGGCTACTTGGCCAAGAACAATAGGTTAAAGACTTACCCTTGGGGATACACATCTCCATAGTAAACACATCAGACAGAGGCCGACCTCAAAATCTGATCAGATCGTGAGCACAGAAATCTGGATTCAACTCTCAACGTGGGGGAGTTCCTTTAGATCTCTGGGCTTCAGTTTCCTTATCCGTAAAAGGGCCTTGTACCAGTGCTGCCTGCAGTACTGACTGGCTGGGCGGGGCCCGCCGGTGGTGTGCACAGAGAAAAAGCAGCCAGTTCTGGTTGGCACTTCGTGTGCGAGCTTGCTCCGTAAGTGCGCTCCGGGAACCATGCACAATTACTCCTGCAACAAAAAAATTATAGTGCAAGTTTTTAAATATCTTTAAAATGTTAACACATACATATTGTATGTATGTTGGTGTGTCTATACATCATGTTCTGTATAATGATAATGTCAAGTTTAAAGGATATCTAGCCTTGATGCCTTTCTCTGAGGCTGTTTGGGTCTGGGTGATGTTTTTAAGCTGGAGTAGCAGCTAGCAGATATTTTTTTAAATGTGCTAATATAATGTTCAAAACCTGATCACAGCCTTCTGATATCCAGCTGTCCATCAGAGAACAAGTACCTCCACAGCTGGCAGGGTATGTGCAGCCCCGAGAGGACTCGCAGACAATATTGAAGAAGCCTTCAGAGGCCCACTTCCCTAAACCCTTCTTCTAGGGCAGAGCTGGAATTCAACACGGGGCCCTGGGGCTGGCAACATATGCCATCTGCACCTCTGTTGCTCAGAAAGTGAATTATTTGAAATCGCTCTCCTCTTTACCAAAAATTTTTTTTAATTATTTGCTTTTCTCACCTTGGCAGGAACAATCTGTTCCTTTTCTATTTCCTGCTAATATTATTTTGTCATATTTGGGTTAAGTAGTTATATTCCTGCGTTTAGAGGTCCCAAAACTACCCGGGAATATTTCATCTCAGAACAATTTCCGCTGAATTTTTGTAAAGATTTGTTTTCTCTAGATCTCTGCCCTCCCCCACCCCGAACACACATTCACATTGATTTCAATTTGGCAGGAACTAGATACCTGCATTGTGGAATGATGACTGAACTATAAAACCTAGTTTTTTACCAAAGCCTAAAATAAAGGCAAAATTATCTAAAAGTATCTCTTTTGCACCATGAAAATTATCTGAAAGTGTCTCTTTTACACCATGAACTAAAGCATAAACATTTGAATCCATCTGTGTCGTTTTCTGTTCTAAATGGCACTGTTCCATTGATTAAAAGAAAAAATATTCTTTAATCTTTATTGACGTCATTTTTTTCTTCCTTTCACCAATATTCAAATTATGAAATACGATATATCTAAAAGAGTGATTGTTAAATAAGATAAGAATTGGGGACACAAGAGATATTTAGGGATCATTAAAATCATTCATTATTAAGATGCCAGTAGGGTGCCCCCATCAGAAGAAGAATGCCATCAAGTCACCACCATTGTCTGTTCCCTTTATGTATGTGAAATTGTCATTATGTCCAATCTGAATATATGTCTATGGGGGGAGAACTGACCAAGATTCTCTTTACAGCTCTTTACTGAAATCCTTGGGCTGATCATTCAAATGGCCCTCCATGGTCCTAAATATTCGTGTTGAAACCAGCACCAACACGGAGCATGATGTAGGCTGTAACTCTGTGTCTGTGTGTGTCCTGCCCCGTGGATTTCCCCCGTTTGCCATTTGAAAACTAAGGGATGTGTACATGGGAGATGAGAAGCTGGCCCGTAGCAGGCAGCTCCAGATTTCCACACGGAATCCACGATTTAATGTAGGTGTTCTTAACCGCTGCTTAATTAGTAAACTCCGACAATCATGCTCGACTCTGGGGTCCCTCAGTGAGAATCCCATTGTAGCAGTAAAGTTGCATCTGGCTTGCTACTGCCTGCGCGGCACCCTGTCTCCTTCCCAGCTTTGGGTTATTGGGTCTTAGTGAGGGTTTTTATCTGTTTATTAGTGTGCTTTTCGATCCCAAACTCCCCACGTCTATTTCAGGTTTGTTTTTCCCCCAACCTTCCCCAGGCGTTCAAGTCCAAGAGCCTTCGCCCTTGCCCTTGCCCAGGCCACTGTTCTTCTGCAGGTCCCCCTCCACCCAGGTCACCTATCATTCACACCGACTTCGACACGAGCTCTGACACACTCGGTAGGTAGGCAAGGAGCTGGGGAAGCAGCACAGCTGCTCTGCTGTCTTCAGGGACTCACACTTCACCTGCTTCAAGTGCTCTGTTGTCACTGGCTTAAAAGGCCAGACAGCTAGAATGTCCGGATAAACTCTTATCTGCTCACGGCCAGCATGGCCTAAAGCCAGCAACAAATCCCATGTGTTTTCAGGAGAGGTCGCAAGGATTTCTAGGATTTGGCTCTTCCAACAGCTTAGAAAATTCTTTCACCTTCTCTTTGTGTTTTAGAATTGGGAAAAAAAATCTCACTTCAACAATAGAGAGAGAATGTAACTCACACCTAGAACCTGAAATACACCACATGTAGTGTCATTTACAAATCAGATATCTTACAAGGCAAACATTTGCTCTGAGTTATGTTGATGTTGAGGGCTTATCTGCTCCACAGACTGGTAAACTAGTCACCATTAAATGAAGCAAGACTCCTACTTGCTTCCCTTTGCTAAAAGCATTGGTACCTTTTTTGAAGTCTAAAGCGTGATGTCAGGAAGCACTAATGGGATGTTTGATCTGTTTCGTTTGAAAGAATACTCTGCCACACCACAAAACCTTCTCGGTGTTCAGTGTTAGATTTTCCTGGGCCTCACTTGAGTGCTGACCTTCTGACATGTTTCATGAGGTCTTAAAAACCTTTTCCTTGCCTAAAATATAGAGAGGAAATGTGCTCTGTGTCTCTCCTCCACCTCCGCTCACATCTGGTGCTTTACTCATTTCCTTAATTTGATTATATTGTTTTTGCCCTTTTTTTTTTTTTTTTTTTGCTGGTGAATGCTGAGTGACAATTCCAGAATGTTGGCCGTGGTGTCCAAATCTCTCAGCCCTTACAACCGTCCCATGCAAACGCGTGATTTCCTCCCGTGGGTCTGCGGTGTACGGACCTTGCGTTTCAACAGCTCATTCAACCAGATGGAATTCCCATGTCCTGCAGCAGGAAGTGTCTGCTATGCCTGTTACCGATGGCAGCCCAGATAAACCAGAGTCATAGCCTTTTTTCCTCCTTGTGTCTGAGCTGGAGGGCAAACTTCGGGATTTGATACAAATTCCTTAAAATGTCAGTCTTGAAACCGTGATGAAGCATTAAAGATTCCTCGCCACAAATATGTGAAACCTCCCTTACCTGTGATGATCGGTTTTTAGGAAGGCTGCCCTCATTCCGTGCAGGTACTATCTTAGGTACTTGGTATGAACGAGGTCTGTGTTCTCATTTCTCCCCATTCTGCAGCTAAGGAAACTGAGGCAGAAGAGGTTAACCAACCCAGAGTCTGGTGCAAAAGTTTACACTTTTCAAGGTCTCACCAGCAGGTCAAACACCTCTAAGGTTTGTGCAAAATACATGTTCTTCCAGCTCCCTGCTAGAGGCTGAAAATTGAGCAACGTTTTATTACTGCATTTCTCTAATCATCGTGAGTTTCAGCTGTGAGTTGAGAACTCATGACAGCCTGACTGTGGACTGAATTTCCGCTCGATTTAGCAACACTGAACAATGATTGCATTTCCGCTTCCTAGACTCTATTTTGTTTTAACCCATTTGGGTGGACTGTGTAATTAGACAATATACTAGATTTCTTTGAAGATGCAATTCATTGGCAATTTTGATCCAATTTAGAATATACACTAAATTAAGAATGAAATCAGAGTTGAAAGTTCTTCAAAATAAATGAATATTGGGGGAAAACAGGTAGCCTTTAAATAGTCAAAGACTGTAAATAGTTTTTTTTTAATCTAAATACCCGTCCACAATAACATCTGTTAAATTGAGGCCAGTAGGGTTGACCTCTCTCCTGGGTCTTTGTGAAGAACAGTCAATAAAAATGTATTATGTAGCATTCTTCATACAGTTTTATCCCTTTGCCCAACATCTCCAAATTTTTAAGCTGCTAATAATGTTCCAAAAATAAACCTTCCATCAGTTCAAGCTAGCACCTTTGTCTGAGAAAAAAAATAATAAATGCATTGCCGACAAGCAGTTAAAAAATCAAAACCACAGCAAGCTCAGGAAGCATCTCTATAGGGAGTCTTTGCAAATGGTAACATAAGTCCCCATGCAAATCCACTTCTGTCAGCTATGTCACAGATGCCAAAAAAAAGCAGGCACAATAAATATAGAGTATATAGATATAAAACGGCAATGATGTCACACTGGAAGATTTATAAGCTTCTCCTTGCTTAGAATGTGGACAATACAAAAGCCTTTAAACAATTCTATCTTCTTACAGGGTCGTGGGACATCACAAAAGCAAATATTTTTTCTTTGTGCTCGTGATGGGTTAAAAAAAAAATCTTTTTTCAAGAAAGCAACCACAGTTTGTGTTATCTGTAACATGGTATTCAAAGACTGAGCTTTCGGAAGAGAAAAGTGGATATCAGAGTTGCCATCTGGCAGATTCCCCGTCGAAGTCACCCCGGAATCCTGTGCGTTTGTCACATTACATCACTTGGCATCTGGGGTGCCATTCTCTGGACCCTGCCTCTGAACTTGGACCCAGAGATATGGCGATGGCCTTCCTGAGCCTTGGGGCGTCTATCTCTCTGTCTCTGGCACCATGTCTCCTAATCACCAGCTACCAGTATCCTTCTCCCCAGCCCCTCTCCCACCACTTCCCCAGACCCGGCGAACACTCATTCCCTCGGGTGTGCTAAGCCTCCGCTCAGCAAGCTGCTGTCCTCGGCAGGGTCTCTGTGCCACCCCGTCTTGGACGTCCCATGCAGCGGGCATGCCGACCGCCTTCAGATCCCTCCTTTTCTGGAGACACATCCCGCAGCCTTGTCTCCAGGGGAGGGAGTGAAAGAAACGCTGGCCCCTCATGAACATCTATTGAAACTGATGGATCTAATGCCTGGCATCTGCCAAGCTGTCATTCAAGCCAGGGGGGATTTGGACGGAGACAAGGCAAGCATTGTCAAAAAGACTTTGTGATCTAGTTTATGGAGCTTGCCTTGAACTCCTAGGTACGGTGAGGGCAGGAAACCTTGTTTTCTGCAAAAACCGCTTCGTGTCAATGGGAAAATGCCCTCTACAAGGAACGAGTGAATATCTTCCCTTGATTTGTGCCCGAAACATGAAGAGTGAGGGGAAAATATCCCAGCTGTCGACTGCATTGTGTGAACATATACATGCATTTAAATTACTTATATCATTACTTACAGATGTAATTGTGAAATATGTTCTTTTTGCATTCAAAATGAGGGACTGAACAGATGGTGAACGCTCAGTTTAAAGCAATATGTCCATTAAAATAACCCGTACCGTTGGTGTTTAGCGCAACAATAGCAGTGAGTTCATTATGGCAGGATCTTGCTGCAATTGCTCGCACGGGGAGGAAGAGCGGTCAGGAGATGCTCAGCCTCCTGGGTGGTGCCCATCCCATCCCGAGACGACAGGGCCCCTTCACCACCGCCCGGCCACCAGCCGTGGCTTTTCAGAGTCAAACTCCAGTTGTTTTGCTGAGTTTTTGCTTCCAAATAGGGAAGTCAATAAACAGCTGACTTTTCCCAATGCCTTGCTTCTGGGTTATTTTTTTTCTCCGCTCTCCAGATGTTCTGAAATGTGCAGCTCCAGATGCATTACCTCCAACAGGATAATCCCACCCGCTTCGTGAGTCCTTTTCTCTCCTAATGAGCCGGGGTCAGGTGTGTGGGCTAGCGGTGTATCCGAGAGGTCATCTCTCTTCTTGGGGCTCAGCAAGGACCACCAGGAAGCCAGGTATCCGACGGAGGGGCTGGGGGAGTTAACTAACTTAGTTGTGGGTGAACGCACCCCACCCCGACAAAACGCTGCTCATGCACTGCTCGCTACGTGAGTGTTCTTTTCAAGAGAGGAAGAGACATACCCTCAGTCCCTCCCTCTCACCCCACCATGATTTCCATTTTGGCAGCAGTGCCAGTGGCTCAACTGCTCTGGAAATCCATTCATAAACAGGACAGAAAAGCACTAAATTTTCTCTGAAAGCCCAGACTAGGGAAGACAGTGGGAGAATTTTATGGTGCAACCTTGGATAGATCCGCTGAATATACTGAGTCAGTCTCTCCACTGTGAAGAGAAGAAATATTGGCTATTGTACCTCCGTCCTGGGCAGGTGATGATCACATGCGTTTCCCGTGCAGGGGCTGAGCTGCAAACTTCTCGCCAGCAGCACACAGAGAAGCCGAGGGTGGAAAGCTTGCCGAGGACGGGAGCAGCGTGTGGCCTGAGATCGTGTCGCGTAGATCTTAGAGGTGAACTGAGGGGGTTTCAGCAGTAACGGCAACCGGCCCGTGGAAGGTGGGGGCGTGAAGACAGGATGGCCAGGGCGGGGTGGGGCTTATGAGCCAGTTTCGCTGGGGCTACCGAAGGACGGGGACGCGACCAAGAATGCTGGGGACACAGAGAGCAGAGCGGGGGGAGAAGCAGTCACTTTCTGAGCTGAGTGCTACTGTCCTCGCCCCAGAGGCTCCGGAAGGCGATGAGTGTCTTTCCTTCGCAGAGGAAGCAGGGATCTGCACCCAAATCTCTCTGATTCAAGCAGCCATGTGCTTTTCACTGCATCACACTACTTCCCCATGGCTGCAGCGGAGAAGGAGAGAAGGGAGAGAGAAAGAATGGGGTCACTTGTCGTGGAGGACAGAGGACAGTTGACAGATCGCTTTGAGGGCCCATCTCGTGTGTCAGTTGGGATGAAAGAGGTAGAGACGGGGGCGCGGCCGGTGGGATCCGTGTCATTCGTGGTCCTCGGCCGCAGCTCTTTGCCAGCATCATGCGTGAGGGATGCTCACGGACAGACGCCCACTGGGTCAGAGCTTCCTGTGTGTCCTGCTTTCTGAAAAGTATCACAGACGATTCTATCGCGGGTGGGAGGGGCTTGTGGGCAGGAAGGCCGGGGTCTGAGTCCCGCGCAGGAATGCATGCCTGATGCCCGGCCCAGCCACCCCTCACCTGGGAGACCACTGGCCGCCCCGCTCACACCACATAGCGTCCCCCCAGCCTGCCCAGTCCAGGCCCGCCTCATCCCCACGCCTTCTCGAGCTCTAGACTCAGCACCGGTCCAGGAGCCTGCATGCATTTTCACACCCACGTGTTCTTGCTGAGTCTCTCCTCCCAGAGTCCCCCCAGGGGAGCCATCTCTCATCCTCCAAGGCCACGCTTCCAAGTCACAGCCTCTCTTCAGCACCTTACACCGCTCACCACGGTAACAACGATCGCTCCGTCGTTCCCTCATTTGCTGTGGCAGCAAAGCCGTATTTAACGTTCGCTGTGCACGGCCACCCCTGCAGGGCGTGTACAGAGTGCCGATGCCTGGCTGAGCTCCTCGCGCTGCTAATGCACCAGGCGGGTGTTTCCTCGGCACCCCGGGTAAGAATGATGCACGGGGACCAAGGACCAGATGCTAAGAACACCGCAGAGCTGCGCCCAGCACAGCCTCCCGTGGGCCCGGCCCTGGGTCTCACTCTGCGGAATTCCAGCCCCTGGAAGACGTGGCAAGGACTCCTTCACCTTTGAGAGCCAGGGCCCGGCCGGTGCCGCACTGACACATAGTAGGGGCTGGGGAACGTTTGGTGAATAAATAATAAGTAAGATTGGCACAGATGGTCCGGTGTTAAGTACCAGAGGCAAAGGGGAAATAAAAGAAATAGGCTGGTAACACCTGCCAAGATAAATAAATGAAAGGAAGTCACCTGGGGCCGTAAAAGGAGAGGAAACAGTGAGACAGGATTCTGAGATGTGAGGAGAAAATAGAGACTGTAGACTGAAAAAAAAGAATTAAACAAAAGCAGCATGGCGGTGGCCGAGCACGGGGCGTCGCCATAAAATAGCAGGTGAGATTCAAGGAGGCTCAACTCTAAAAGAAATTATTTTCTCTGAAGTCCTCAAAGGGACAAAGCAAGGAACAGGGACAACTGAAAAAGCACAGGCAAAACCAACTAATGGCAGGTCTGATAGGCTGAATTTTGTCCCCCCTGCCAAATCCATATCGAGAAGCCCTAACTTTCAGGACCTCAGGATGTGCGTTGGGAGAGATGGTCTTGAAAGAGGTAATCGAGGTCAAATGAGGTCATACAGGTGGGCCCTAATCCAGTCTGAATATGTTCTTATAAGAAGAGGAGATTAGGGCATGGACGCACAGAGATGAGAGACCATGGGAGGACACGGGGGAAGACAGCTGTCCGTCCGCAGCCCTAGGAGAGGGACCTCAGAAGAAACTACCCACTGACACCTTGATCTTGGCCTCCTGACCTCCAGAAATGTGAGGAGACACGTTTCTGTCGTTCAAGCCGCGCAGTCTGTGATGCTTTGTTACAGCAGCTCCGGGAAACTAAAGCAGCAGCTGAGGCCAGAAAAGGAAGTGGATGTGCCCATGGAAACGGAAGCTTTGCATCAAAGGGAGTGGGCTGACCATAGGGGCATCTGAGGGACAGACAGGCAGGTGTGACGAGCTGGTCAGAACCCTCTCCCCTGGCAGGGGGCCCCGTGCCATGGCCGACGCGCGCGGCCCTCTCCCGGTCCGTCCACTTCCCTCCACACAGGGGCCATCACACCTGCTAGTGACTCAACAGCCCTTACTGACCCCTCTGCAAGGGGTCCCCTTGCTGACCCTGACCCTGAAGGGTCTGCCCCTTCAGGCTCCCAGCCTGAGGGGCAGACAGGCGAATGAACAGGCAGAAACAGGAGCGTCAGATGAGGCTTTGCTGCCCAGCTGGGGAGGTGGGACGGTGCACGGCTGATGCCTGGCTACATTTTGAGGGATAAGTGGGAATTTGAGAAGAAAGGGAGTGGCATTCCAGGTAAAGGAGGTGAGAACCAGGGAACCCCAGACCATCGTGCGGGAGGGGGGACCCACTGAGCCCTGTTTGCTCATGGGGCACGCACTCTAGCAAGGGGGTCTGGTGTTCCGGAAGTGGGTGGGGTCGTGAGTTTGCCTCTTACCTTGTGGGTACCTGACTGTTCTGTGCTACTTCCCTCATGTATGACTTGTACATACATACTTTCCTTGACCAGGGCACACTTCTGCTGTCTGACGGTGAACTCCTACCCATCCCTCTAAGGCCCCATCCAGCTCAGCCATTACCTCCTTCCTCCATCCCGTGGCCCACAGCCTGTTGAGGACAACTGCGTTAGAGCATTTCTCACCGTGGGCTGTGCTTGCCTATGTGTACGGCCTGCCTTCTCCGCCGTATCTGTGCCCTCCATGATCCCTGGTTCAAGAGATGTTTGCAGAGGGCCTGAGCAAGTGAGTGGATGAACAAAGAATGCAGTGGGTACACAGGTAGCTAAGAATAAAGGGGGGACCAGCAGACAGGGAACACGTTACAGTCTCTCCATAGGCGGCCAGCCTTTCCTTTACCGGAGGAAAGGTTTGCAGCCTGAGGTTTCTTATTCCGCCTCCCTGTGGCTGAGGTCATGCAGCTAGTTAGCAGAAGATGACTTAACCAGCCCGTGGGCTCTCAGCTCGTAACGTTTTCCTCTCCATCTCTAGGGCTGCAGGTGGAGAGAAGCAACTGCATACGGAGGTAAAGAGTTGGGACTCCAGTGAGAGAGGGAGGGAAGCAGCCAATGGCATTGACAGGATTTATGTGCCAGAAGGGAGAGTCAAGAGGTGCAAGGTGGGAGAGACACCCTTTCTGTTTACATGATGCTAACAGCTGAAATTAGTTTTTCAGAAGCCGGAAAAATTGGCAGAGGCATTTGGAAGGTGAACAGATTCCAGTTCAAAAAGTACGAAATAAAAAATGATTCAATAAGAAGAATGTTGAAGAGGGGGGAGACCTCTCCCCATTTCAGATGTCAGCATCATGGGGTTTATTAGAAAGGGAGCAAAGGAAAACCGTCTGAGAGATCGGGGGAAAGAAGTCTTAGAATGACAAAGCATGTGTGGAGTATTTTGTGCAAAATTAATATATAACAGTTTATGATGAGAATGAAATCACAATGATGGGTACATTGTGAGGATAACTTTATGGAAAACTCAAAAAATAATAAGATAATGGACATGGAGACATCATGTAAAGAGGCCACTGTGGTGGAGGAATCGTAAGCTAAACTATGTCTCCCTCTTGATATACAAGCCTAATTCTAACGTGTGCTTTTGCCCGTATTGTAAACTCTGGAAGACAAGAAAGGGTCTCCTCATGCCGGCTTCCGAGTATCCGGCATTGTACCAGGCACTGGAGAACAACATGAAATGAACTGAGGCACAAATACAATGACTTTCATATTAAAATATCATTTAATAGTGTTGACCTGGAAGGAATGTAAGATTATCTTTACAAATCAGGTGCATTTAGGCAGACGAAAGACGGCGCAATGGGCCCACTGTGGTCCGATTTGGCAAATAGTCTAGAGGCACTGAAGCTGATTCAGTGAGAACAAGGCACCTCTTTGTAGAAGAAAGAAAACTCTCTAAGAATAACCTGATCTTTGTTTGCCACTTACCTGTGACCATAGCTACATGCCTTAAACTCTATTGACAAATAGATATGCTTTATATAGACACCTATGGAATTCTCTCTAACTGTAAATGTAATACATCTTGTCAAATAAGAAATCCAGAAAATTACAAACAATACAATTTAAAAACCTGTAATTTCATTGACTGCACATAATTACTTTTAACGTTTCGGTATGTTTTCTTCTAGTCCTTACTCCACGTACCAATTTTTGGTTTTCTTCGTGAAATTAGTATAACACCGCATATAGCTTTTATTCTGCTTTTACTAATAATTTTTTAACATCTTTACTGGGGTATAACTGCTTTACAATGGTGTGTTAGTTTCTGCTGTATAACAAAGTGAATCAGCTGTATGCATACGTATCTCCCCATATCCCCTCCCTCTTCCATCTCCCTCCCACCCTCCCTATCGCACCCTTCTAGGTGGTCGCAAGGCACTGAGCTGACCTCCCTGTGCTATGCGGTTGCTTCCCACTAGCTATCTATTTTATGTTTGGTAGTGTATATATATGTCCGTGCCACTCTCTCACTTCGTCCCAGCTTCCCCTTCCCCCTCCCCGTGTCCTCAAGTCCATTCTCTACGTCTTCATCTTTATTCTTGTCCTGCCCTTAGGTTCTTCAGAACCTTTTTTTCTTTAGATTCCATATATATGTGTTAGCATACGGTATTTGTTTTTCTCTTTCTGACTTACTTCACTCTGTATGACAGACTCTAGGTCCATCCACCTCACTACAAATAGCTCAATTTCGTTTCTTTTTATGGCTGAGTAATAGTCCATTGTGTATATGTGCTGCATCTTCTTTATCCATTCATCTGTCGATGGACACTTAGGTTGCTTCCATTTATTCTGCTTTTAAAACTTATTTCATTTTGAGCATTATTAAACATCATTTGAAAACACTCTCCTAATGCTGTGTAACACTCCTTCTCATGGATGCTCTGGTTAGTCAACAGATGGTTAGTAAGCGTTCATTATGTGCAAGGTCCTCAGCTCAGCCCTAGAGCTACAGCTGGGAGCAAGGAGATGCAGAAGGAAGGAGAGAGAAGGAAATGCAGCATTAGAAACACAGATACATGTGTGCCATGGCGGCAGCCGTTTGCTTTATCTGTTGTTTCTGACAATGTAACCAACCATCAGGGGCCTGTGCGGCAGGCGTCAGAGTCTGAGCCTGGACTGAGATTCAGATTCAGGTAGGCAAGGCTGCTGACCAGGTGGACAAGGGCCCCAGAGCAGTTTGCCGGAGGAGATCAGGGTGGAGGATGAGAGGGAGGAAGGGGTTTTCCTTGTTACATTTCTGGGAATGGAGTCCATGGGGCTGGGAAGGATGTCGGTCTGCCTGACCCGATGAACTTGACCCTGACCTCCAAGAAGAGAAAGGCAGTGGTCAAAAGAGAAAACTGTTTCCAGGAGGGCTTCCAGGAGATGCCAGACACAGAGGGGCCACCAGAGACAGATGCCACTGTGCCCCTCAGGGTCAGAGCTGGAAACCCATGGAGACCGTAAGCCTGGTGTGGATGACGCATCAGCAGGTGAGGCCCAAGAGTGGCGAGCAGAGCTCCAGACGCCCCTTGAGCACAGGAGACGGCAAAGGCTTTATGGTCTCCATGGTAACTGTAACTGTGGCTCTTACTTGGTTTTGTGCAGGTTTTCTGGGGTCTTTAAGGAATAGTTGCTGGTGGAAGGTGCTTTCCACAGGGCTGGAAGTTATATGCCAGTAGGTGGAGCAGAGAGTTACTCCTGATGGGGTGGCCAGGAGACCTAAGGAAGTGGGTACCTGAGAAGTACCTGATTACTGGATCCGCAGGTGTGCACCTTGTCAGGGTTCCGACCACACAAGCAAGCGAGATCTCTAGGTGAGCAGAAGCAACCTGCCCCTCACAGCAAAGCGGGGCAGTGCCCGCCCCCCGACAGGCGCACTGAGAACTTATAACATCTTATCTTTGCCAATTTGATGAGTTTAAATGGCGTGTCCTATTAATTTTCATTTTTGTATACTAAAAGAACGGATTTTTTTACATATTGATACATTTCTATTTTCTTCCTCAGTTAAATATCTGTTTATGTCTCTTTAAAAGAAAATGGAATAGACGGGCTTCCCTGGTGGCGCAGTGGTTGAGAGTCCGCCTGCCGAT